>NC_068285.1:14187356-14215657 GCF_025860055.1 Xyrauchen texanus | reverse complement strand
TTTAGTTGTAGTGTGTTTAAAGACCTCAAGGGGCTGCATCTGTAACTGAGGGGCGTGTGTCGCAGTTCGGTCTTTTCGAAATTTTCAATAATGTGCCATTTATATGACCCGAAAAACTCAATAGAACTTACAAAGAACTAATAATATATATTTTATGTCCCACATCTGAGCAGCTGAACAGTGAATCTTCCCTAATTGTCATATTTCATATCCCTTCATATCAGAGGCGGCGGCAGCCGATTTTGCCGGGGCTTCAGCCCCGAATGTTTTGAGTGTAGCCCCGAATGTATTTTGAAAAGTTGACTAACAAATATGAAACCGGACAATAGCCTATGTAAACCCCCAAAATCATAAGTTGCCTTATTTCATTGTGCTTTGGCTTTGCACATACTGCATACAGCCTGTAAAAATAGACATAGGCATAATCTAGCCTATAGAATAAGTTCCTTTGCTGTCGGTAGCCTATGGGCGACTCCGTTTCTTCCTCTCTGTTGAATATGCAGCAGGTAGGGGAGGAGCTTGCACAGTCGTTGACATCAACTAACGTTACTTAGTGGCGAGTTAACAGCAGTTAGCAGGAAAGACAGCAAAAATTAAGCAAATGAGGCTTTGGGGATTTTTCCCAAAGACGTCAGTGGGTAAGAATTCACATTTGTTTTTGTCCTTGAAGTCTGAAGATCATCATCCAGCTGGCTTTCACCTACAGTAGGCTAAACCTCAAGAGGTCCACTACCGACTGTCATTACATGTTGTAGCCTCCGTGTATAGACTGATGCATCTTGGTAGCTTCTCGTTAGCGCATTCGCCTCTCACGCCGGAGACCGCGATTCTAGTCCCTTTCGGAGCATACTTTTCTTGTTTATCAGGTGTTGTTTTCGCTAAGGATAACCAATAATCATTAACATAAAATGTATGTGTGACTTGTTTTGTGATATTAGTTTGTAGGAAATATACACTTTGATTTGATTAAATGGTTTTGTAGAGTGTAGCAAAGATGAGCAACAGACTGAGGAGCAGCAGCTGTGCCAGAATCAGACATGGAAACTGGTAACAATTAATAAGTCACTTTACTTTAGAGAAAGTTAAAAGTGAAACATTGTTTATGATCCTAATGAAAGGATTTTGACAGATGAATTATTCTCATAGAGATGATGAGAATTATATACAGTTCGATGCCATGGTGTGTCAATGAACTAAAGTCATTCATGTATTGCTTTAACTTAGGATCTTATACATCATTTTGACTATTTAGGTCAAAAAATATAAATTATTTATATTCAGTATTTTTTTACCTCACTTTACTCACTATAATATAACTCTTTTGTGATGACTTTATGTTAATGTACATGAAAATTAAAGAATCATGATAGATCTTAGGGCAATCCCACTGATCTGCTCTTCCCAATACATTTTCTTCAATGGTATTGGTCCACAATTTGAAATATGTAGCACTTGATGAATTAGTTGTTTGAAGCTGATTTGCAATAAGTTATGTGCTGTATCTGTTCTTTTGCATCACAGATGATTCAGGGAGGAGAGAGGATGTTGAGGATAGTACTAGAGTGGAAGATTTAGGAACTGTAGAAACAGGCCCAGCCAGAGCAAAACTCAAAGAATACCCTCTCACCAGCTTTGGTGTGACAATAAAATTGTCTGGGCTAAGCCCCGGATGTCCTTCAATGCTTTAAACACCTCTGCTTCATATCAACTTTCACAGTTACATTTCATAGTGCTGTAATGCTCAAACATTCAACTGTATAAGGAGCAAAAGTTGATTAGTGGATTCAATTAAATGTAAATTATGTCAAGTAACTCAAGAATTCAAAGATTTATGAGGTGGTGTTCTAGTGTGACAACATTCATTTATAGATAAAGACAGCAGGTTTAAACGGCCTGTATTCTTGTAATTCTGTATGAAGTTGCAGTTGTTTCTAAAATGCTCTGATCAGATGTTTAGTATACAGTGAAAATCTGTTGTAAAGTGAAAATGTATTTCGCACAATATAATTAAAATCTCTCTAATGTGTCATATTTTCATAGTAGATTATAAAACCGGTTTCATGAACTCAGATTTGTGTTTGGAAATAAAAACTACTTTATTACAGAAAGACATTCAACAATTTCTCCTTTCTGAGGTCGTTTATTTTCAAAGAATCAAAATTACATTTAAAATTTCAGACAATCAATAAAACATTCATGTTCACTGAATTTAGATTTTGAAACCTCAAATAAAGGAAAATATTTGTTGTTCTGTTATTCATAGGAACAGATATTCATGTAATGTTTTAACAGTGTAACATTGTTAAAATTAAAAAGATCAATTATTATTCTGCAGAACAGTTTATCAACTAATTTATTTAAAACAAAAAGAAGGAAATTTACAGACAGAAAAAGACGATGAATCCCATAAATCATGAAGATTACATGATGGCACATAATCCATAAATCCAGATTAACTTGTATTAAATAAACAATTAAATCTTGTTAGAATAAAAACAGAATATTTCACTGGGGAGTTTCTAATTTAATAAACTAATCAGATTTCTAATGATTTACTTTTTCAGGGTCAGAACTGACCTGACACTTAATCAAACCTGCAGATTAATCATTTGTATTGTTTTTAATGTGAATAAAGACAAATATTTACATTTTCCATTTAAGTCTTAAGATCAATGTGCCATATTTCTACATCTCAAATGTTCATAAAATAAATGAAGACCGGATGAATAAAAAAAATGATGAAGTATTTACATAATGAAGAATCATAAACAGATCAATCCCACCACAAACTAATAAAAACATTTAATTGTATTTAATTTATCCATAAATCTGATCCTGTGTGTTGTTTTATAGATAAGACTGACAGCAGGTTAACTTCATCCCTCTCACGCATCTGATGTCTCCTAAAATGACAGTAAAATATAAATTAAATTCAGTCATTTCACATGATTTAAGTTGCACTTATGAATGATTACACTTACATCTTTATGCAGGAGCTGAACTGTTTGAACCATCATCAGATCCTAGAACAGAAAATAAACAAGAGATCGTTTAGATGATCACATCACATATTTATACATGCATAATAATATATTAAAGTCATCAGATGAATAGGAGCAATCTGGAAAGTGTTTGACACATTATAAAAAGTATCAGTTTGGTTCATGAATATTAAGTAGGTGATGTAATATCCACAGTCATGTAAATATATATTGTCTTATTGAGTTCAATTTGCTCTTTGTGTCATATGCGTGAATGTCTGTTAAATGTTGTCCTGTAGTTTTTAAAGGGGGTCTTTGGTGAAAGCAGCGGGCACTGCCATATAGCGGCCGGTTATTAAAGGCTGCTGAGGCCTAAAGTCATTGTATTATGCAGCCGACTACAATATTATACAAAATAAACACAATATAAAGTATATTTTACTAAAAAAGTGTGTGTCTGTGTGAGTGTGTGAGGTGAATGTAGTCGGGTTGATTTAGTGATATTAAATGTTTTAGGCTGGAAACAAACCAGTAAATCTACAAATATTACCACATTAATATTTAGTTTAAAATGTTTCAGTGTAGATATATGAACATATTAATATCCTGTAAATCACATCAGTGCCATCTTTATATATTTACATCTAATAGAGGTTATGATGAGAAACTTACCGCTGACAGGTTTGAAGTCTGAAAACAAACAGAGGAGCTCATTAATTTCACACAACAACAAAATATGAACTATCAAAACTAAAGCTGCCATCAGAACAACAAATATGTGAAACATACTGAAGTCAGTGAAATACAATCATACGTGTCTGTCCTCACCTTTCTTCTTCTTCTGATAGATCTTATAACCAATGCCAGCCATGCCAACCAACAGAACGACAGCAACAACAACGCCAACAATGATGCCAATGGGAAGAGAATTTCCTGTTTGTTCAGAAGAAAACATCAAATTATTCAAAGATCTTGACATTGTTAGTAACTCTATGGAAAGATCATTTCAACAGACACAAAAACAAGTTTGTGATTGTGATGTTTGTGTACGGTGTGTTCAGAAAGTGTATTTTATATATGCAACCTCAATTATAATAAATCTAAACATACACAGTTTGTATGAGAAAAGAACATTTTATTTTTTAATAATTCATAGTTTTATAGTCCGCACATGTAATAACTCTTACCATAGTTTGTCCTGATCTCACTCTCTTCCTTGTTGATGCCCTTGTGCTCCACCAAACAGCTGAACTTGTTGTTCTTCCACTCATCAGGTGTAACTGTGAGCGTGCTCGTCTTCTGGAAGGTTCCGTCCTCATTGGGAAGAAGTTCACCCAGTTCAACATCCTCATGATGCTCCTCTCCGTTTTTCATCCAGGTGATTGTTACTCCACTGGGGTAAAAACCTGTAGCATGACACGTGACTGAAGAAGAGGAATCCTTCTGCAACAGAGACACCCGAGGAGAGACTGAAGAGAGAGAGAGAGAGCGAGAGAGAGAGAGAGAGACACACACATGGGGGAAAGAGGATTCATTTGAAAAAGGTATTAACAACCTCTTGTCCAAACAGGATATCTGAAAATCATAATTGCATTGATAATCGTCCTTAAAGGGGTCATGACATGAGAAACCAAATTTGCCTTGATCTTTTGGTATATAAGAGGTCTTTGTATCATTAAAACGTCCTGCAAGTTTAATATTTTAAGACGTCCTCCCCATTCTAAACGAATCATTTATTTAATCAAGCTCAAAATACAGCTCGTTCTGGATTCATGGTTAGAAGTGACGTGACGGTTAGAAGTGACGTAACAGCATTTGCATATGACCGCCTCCAGCACAAGATAACTACGCTTTAAGCGCCAAGACAACTACGCTCATTTCAGTATCGCCGTCGCCTCACAAGTGTTCAGTCGATGGACAGCGAGCTCTGACAGAGACTACTTGTGCACAGGAAAATTACGATGCCACACAGATGTGCTGTTCCTGGCTGTGGTCAAACAAAACCTCTGAATAAGCTGCCGAAAGATCCAGACGTCAGGGAAAAATGGATGCAGTTTATTTTTTGCGGACGTCCCAGTCACGGCAGTGTTAACTTAAGCGTTTGTTCTGTACATTTTAAGGATGACTGTTTTGAGAACAAATCTCAATATGATGCTGGCTTTGCCAGAAAACTGTTGCTGAAAGATAAGTCCGTGCCGACTATTCTGGGAAAAACGACGACGCAAACTGTAAGTAATCTATTTTAAACTTTAAACTACTTTTTAAAGCGCAATTTCATTCATTATGAATAGTCACAGTGTTTTTACTTAGTTTACTTGCATATTGTTCTGGCTGGGGGCGTCAATAATTGATACATAGGCACTGACGTTAGTCAATCATAACAGTGGGCGTTAACACTGAAGTCTTAAATGGAAAACGCCCCCAAAACAGACTGTTTGAATCGGAGGATGAGAAACAGGGTGGGAAAAGGTCATAAATCACTAGATTTTAAAAGTTTTTCTTAAAAAAAAATATATTAATACTATAATTGCACCTAAGGGAACATAATAATACAATAAAAAAAACCATGTCATGACCCCTTTAATGAAGTATAATGAAGAATGGAGGGAGGAAGGGAAAGAGACATACTGTATGTAAACTGAATTACAGAGCAAATAAAAGATTGCAGAGGTTCTGTAGTCTAATAATACTTTATCTTACCAAAATAATTTATCTTAGTAACTGAGTAACGGTCACACTTCAGCACAGAATTGAGTGTTAATAATTTAAACACTTTTATTTGTTAAGCCGCTGCTGCTCAATACATCACTTCAAGCATGCTCTTTAAGAGTCACGATGCTTTATTTTCTTGGTGTTTTCATCTTAATTTCACAATTCAAATAAAAAAGTTCTTAACATGTTGTAGAACAATTCAGAAGGTTTTATTCTATTCAACCGTATTGTCTGACTCCGTCTCAATCCAAGGAGGAATTATTACATTAATACAAATTTAAAAAAAAAACATCTTCTATACATTTCTGCATAAACCCACAAAAAAAAATATTTTCAAAGGAAATATGTACATGATCAATGCTGGATAAGAAATTATGCACCTGTTTTCTCCAGGCTGCTCTTCCCATACTGCAGATATTTCTTCAGCGACTCAATGCACACAGTGTTGAGGTAATGTTTGTCATGCTCAAGTAGGGCTTTGTCCTTGTTCCACCTCTCTGTGGTGATGAATCCTTGTGGTACTGGTGAAATCCATCTAAAATTCTTCAAATCCAGAGACAGAAAGTCTTCTCCATCATATCCTTCCTGGAGAAACCCATTTGTTGCTTCAGTCTCATCATCCCATTCACAGCCGTACATTTGCTGGTATGTGTGCACACCTGTGGAGAGTCACACAGAGAGTGATATATACACTGTCTGTATTAGTAATAAAAAAAATAGTTACGTATGAACTAACACACAGTCTGTACTTACAGTATTCTGTTGATTTAAGAATGTATAAATCTCAAGATATTGCTTTTGAAATAGAATAAAACTCACTTATGTTAAACATTTTGTCAAACACCGAGTTGATTTATTACTACTACAGTAATATACCAGATTACCCACTTGAGAATGTTTCAACTCCTTTCAGTTATCCAGATATTTTATTTACAATATGTTCAGAGGTAATATCATGTCAAGTTAAGTGAGACTAATTTAATTAAAGAATATATAGGTGCATAAATGTTGATAAACAACATTCAGCAACATGTTAAAACTGGATTTAGTATCAAAGTTAGTTCCAGTATCAAATTGTAACAAATGCAATACAACAATCCTCTTAATACATACAGAACATTATGCAACAAAACTATATAGCAGAGGTGTCAAAATAATTTTAGTTAGAGGGCTGGATTGGACTAAAGTCTGATTTATGCTTCTGCGTTGAACGTACAAACGCCAAAGCGTTGATTTGCATTTATAGTTCTATAACCAAAATACTATTGTATTAGAGAAAATGCCCACATTTCTGAAATAACTGAACCTTTCATAAATAAATAAAGGCAATGCAATGATATTTGTGGATTCAAAAGGATTTATTAAATTGTTGAAGCATTGAAAACAAAACGGGCTAATCAAAATATGTAGTATTTAAGTACATATTATTTATTAAACATGCTGAGAGAATATAAATCAGGTGTAGACTGTATGACTGCTTTTGACACACTTAAATAATAAAAAATAAATAATGAGGCATACTTCAAAGCTCTGTGCGTTTTGACACACACACACACACGTGTCCTGAGTTGCACTTTAATTACTGTCACTTTACACCTGGCTGCTACCTCAATAACTGCTATGTGCATAGAGCACTATCTCATAGTATGTTGTGTTTACGTTTGGCAGTTTTAGAAACTGTCATCTTTTGCACTACTGTGTACTGGTCGGCGCTGCACAGTCTCTCACTGTGTCTATTGTCCTGTTTATATTTAGTAATTTATTGTACTGTCCTGTACTTTTTGCACATGTTTGCACGTGCTCTTTATATAGTTATGTTATTTAGTCTGTGTAGTCTCATGTGGTTCTGTGTTTGTCCTATGTTGTTTTATGTTGCACCATGGTCCTGGAGGAACATTGTCTCGGTTCTCTGTGTACAGTACTAACTGTATATGGCTTAACGGCAATAAAAACCACTTGACTTGACTTGAGTCTCTCCACAAACAAGTTTTTCCGTGTGCAGACATGTTGATAACTCTGACTAGACTATTTCATATGAACCAATAAAAACACAGATCAGAATCAGAACATCAATGTAATTTATGAACAACTGGTTCACTGTCAAAGTGCCACAAACATCATCTGCTCATTTCTAAAGTATTAATGCATCCATCAATCCTGAGTAGCACAAGGACAGGCTTAGCATCTATTTTAAGTTCTATTTAGGATATGTCTTTGTTAAACAAAGAGAACCAGAAATTATTGTTTTTAATTGAAATAATTGTTTTTCAATTTGATTGTTCTGTAGAGAGGATACAGTGTCCTCCACATATATTCCTTGGTAATTATGAGAAAAACAGGCTGTGAAATTTTTTTGTTTATCTTTTTGATCTTTCATTTATATAATTTACAAAAATCGAATCTTTCATTGAAATAAAATAATTAAGAGGGGGGGGGGGGGTCTCCTAATTATCCCTTTGCCAACGTGAGTGGATTTGGATAAAAGTGTCTGCCAAATGAATAAATGTAAATGTAATGTAAATGAGTGGCCATATCTCTGCAAATGAGAGTGCAGCTTGTTTTGGTGAAATATTTAAAGAGTTTGCTGGTGATGGATCAGGGGATCTTTTTTCCGGGTGGGTTCTTGTGTGATGTTTATGTGGGGACAGGAGCTCTGATCATTTTAGGGGACACGCTGATCAGGGCAGTTATTGTCTCTGGTTGTGAAGATAGTTAGGTAGACAAAATGTACAATATTTTTTATAAAATAAGAAATATTTTCTGCATACACAAACCATGTAGAGCGTTGCTTGGAGTCAGTGATCCAGAGTCTTTTCTAATCCCATCCCAGTTACAGGGGAGCTCGGAGCAGTTTGGCTGCATATGTCAGTGAATTGATTGAGTATTTCACCCTCTGTATCATGATCATGGCCTTCTTTTTGAATTTGAACAGCGATTGGCTACAATCAGCTGGAGCATTCTCGCCACCTATCGAAACTTCATTATAATTCTTCTTTTAACAGTGATTCAAAAACTGAAGTAATGCCCTCTACTCTTAACATTTATTATATTATTATGGCCTTTTGGCTTTAATGGGACAGGGCAAGTAGAGAGGTGACCGGAAATAAGAGAGAGAAGAGTGGGAATGGGATCGGGACAAGACCTCACGATCCGGGACTCAAACTCGGGCCACCAGCGATGCATCAGCATCACGTGTCAAGAACGCAGCCCACTAAGCTACAGCTCTGACCTCTACTCTTAACTTTGATGAGACTGTCCCTTCCCTTAATCCCCCATGTCCCCCCAGACCTTTCAGGACTCTGTCTTCACTGGCGCTGCATGTACATCTCCTCCAGTGTATACACCTCCAAACCCAATAGGAACGGGGAGAAAATAAAATAAATAATAATAAATAATTAAAACGCATTCTTTTCCCCCTTCTATTTATTCTTTAGATTCATTTATATCCATTCCACTAAACCAGTTTCATTTAAAAACTGACAGCTCCGACCAATTCCTTTTATCAAGGATAATTTTTAGATTAAAATCTCGTACTCCTTTCACTTTTATCTTTCTTTAAGTGATTCTCTTTCACTAATATAATGTTGAATAATATGCTACATATTATCTGACTCTCTACAATACCTACAGTTTCAGTCCTGGTGTTTATCTATTAGTGTCCCATGGAACCTCATGTCATGGCCAGTGGAAGATAAGTTTTATCATTCCTCTGCTTTAACACGTTTACTGATTTTCTTTAATGTTGTGTATTAACACATAAATCAATCTCAGTTGAGTTTCACTCAACCCGAATATTGTTGACATCATTTCACACTAAAAACACAAAATGCGCATGTGCGTCAGTTAGTTGATTGACAGGTGATATCTGTATCTAAAAGGCAATTGGCACTTTTACCTGCAAGGCGGGACTTCCTTTCTACATCCATTGACTCTTGGGTGCTAGAGCTTCTTGGCTGGGCGTTCCAATTTCTCCCATTCATTTAAATAGAAGTGACTCGTGTCTCTCTGCTAAATGGTCTCCTCACACTCTATAGAAATACAATGTCAATCATGCACTACATCTCCTCTCTGAAGTTTGCACATTTTAATCCTGATTTCTCACAATACAGGAACAGAAGTATACAAAAGCAACGTGCTACTTTTTAAATAAAGTAATTCTGATATTATGGTCTAAAATAAAAAACATTTGTTACTTTACCCGTTACTCGAAAAAACTAATCTGATTACATAACACGCGTTACTTTTATCATGTTACTCCCAACACTGGTTACATCCGCTGCCCTGTTGATAGACGGGCATACCAAACTGATGAACTAAATGCTCGTGGACTGCCCATTTGATCACATCTGTCCTGCAATATCCCCAGACAACTCTACTACAAAGAAAGGGGGAGGCTGGTCACATTTAAAAACCCTGTAGATTTTTATTGTGTGTTTTTAACATTTAATAAAGGATTGTGTGTTTGTATTGCGGCTGCTGTGTGTTCCTCTCTGTCCTGAATTATCCTGGTTGTTACAATATCACGAATCGGCCTAGAAAAAGATGTGTGTCTATATTATCTTCACGCACGGTGAGGAGGGTGGATCGAGTGGCCAAAGAATCTCCAAGGATCATAGATGGAGAATTGCAGAAATTAGTTAGGTCTTGGGGTCAGAAAGTCTCCAAAACTACAATCAGACATCTCCACAAGTTGTTTCATTTTCATATTGGTATTTGTGCCTCTCGTAACTTGCACGCGCATCTGTGCAGGGCGAATGAAGCATGCTTTCGCGTGAACCTGAGAAGACTCAGAGCTGTTATCTTGGCAGGATAACAGGGAGGTTGCACAAAGTATTGAATAAAAGGGTGCCAATAATAGTGCCACACAAAATATTTCATTTATTTTTTTTGTTTGCCGTTGTTTGATATCCGTTAGATGACTGATATTTATAAATATTTTGAATGAAAGATCAAAAGGATAAATGAGGCTAATAATAATCTTAATAATATATTAAGAAGGAATTCTTCTTCTTTCAAACTGTTCTAACGACTGCTATTTCCAGTAATGTGTTTGCAGTTTTAATAATGTACATAATTCTTGACATCTAAAAATCTCTTACATATTGTCATTTTTACAATACAGTATTTTGGTGACATTACACATGCGTCAAAAGAAATATGGCATAAAACTAGTAAAAATGACAGATAGCTTTAAAAACATCATAAAACCCATGTGTCTGGAGTGAGTATGTAAGTATTAGGAATGAGCTTGTGTGAATGTTTGTGTGTGAATTCATGATCAACATACCTGTTGATTGATTGAACCGTGTTTGAGCCACCATAATGTTGTTTTTTAAGACCTGGTGTTTTCTAATCAGGATATTAGTCTCTTCCTCCCAATAATCTGATCCCTCATACTGTTTTATCCACTCTGTCTTTGGGATGGCTTTCGTTATGTTGCTGTCAAAGTACATGAATTGCCCATCATCAACCAGACCAACTGCAGTTAACGCTGGGAAGTTTATGTCTCCAGACACTGCAGTGTAGAAATATTGAAGAGAGTGTGTTCCTGTGGAAAGAGATGGTAAAAAATAAGCAAAACCATAAGCAAAAACACGCACATCCAAAGTCGAAAAAAACTCAGTTAAACTTATTTAAACGTGTTTTCAGCATATTTTTTACTTTACATTTTAACCACAGCTGTCCGGTTTTGCTCCTTTCTGTGCAATAATGAAATCACAATAACTGTTATAATGAAATGTGAAATGCGAAACCGAGTAAAATTATCATGATCATCAGTTTCCAGGTAGAAATCACCTGTTCAGGTAAGAAACGAAACTGATTCCACAACACCAGATTTCAGAGAGCATTTACGTCAAGCAAAGTGTCTCTCAATCGCGGTAAAATACACTCCAAATACTTTTTTAAATAACCCAATTAAAGTAAAAGCATTATATTAAAACTAGAAATTCTATAGGGGGTGACAGAAAACATCATTAAATTACTCAGACAGATAAGATGTGTAAAATTAAATGAAATATAAATTACGTGGCTATCAATTAGTATTGGCTACCATCTCAAACTACAAACTACGTTTCGTACCTCGGTACAAACCGAACAATTGAGATCCACTGTACAGTCAACCAAAAATATTACTTACTGGCATAGACGAGATGAATTCCAAGGAGCAAAAGTAGTCCTACTGCGGATCGCATGTTTGTTTTAGAAGTGGAATATATATATAGATAGATAGAAAGATAGATAGATAGATAGATCTATAGCCTATAGGCCTATATATAGAAAGATAGATCTAGCTATCTAGCTATCTTGCTATCTATGTATATATATATTCTTCTATACGTCTAAGAAGAAGAATAGAATCCAATTGCTTTTCTTAGACGTAGCAGCACCCAATTATGAGTCTCTGCTGGTCGGAGAAGTGTGTGGATCGAAAGGTAGAGGGTGTGTCGAAAGGTAGAGGGTGTGTCGAAAGGTAGAGGGTGTGTCGAAAGGTAGAGGGTGTGTCGAAAGGTAGAGGGCGTGTCGAAAGGTAGAGGGCGTGTCGAAAGGTAGAGGGCGTGTCGAAAGGTAGAGGGCGTGTCGAAAGGTAGAGGGTGTGTCGAAAGGTAAATATAAAATATTTCCCTCCCCTTACTGCACCCGTCTACTCTCCTCTACTTTCAAGTCGAGGTGTTTAGCATCTCAAACAATCTGTCGATTGACAGAAAGTCAATGAGCAGCATCATGGTACCTATAAAGCCTGACTGGATTGGTTTGTTTTCTCAACTAACCAGGCATGTAACTCTGAGTTTGTAAAACGAGCTTCATGTATAAGCCTCTGATTTGTTCATTCTTTCCACCTGAAAGTTAGAATGATCTAATACCTGAATACAAATGTTAGAAATAAAAAACAACCCAAAATCTAAATTGTTGTGTTCAAATTGTTTGTACTGGAGTGTTGCCACGAGTTTTTGTTCAGATTATGCCAAAATAGATAATAGACTTATAATATAAACATACTTACTAAACATACTTAATTAATCAAGGTATAAGGTGCCCCCTGATCTTCAATGTAACCCCATAAACTATTTACATCTGAATGTTTTGTTGTAGATAATTTTATTTATGCAACTGCGATTAAAAAACAAACGCCCACAAAACAGGGTCGACAAAACACCAAATTTGATGTATGGTATTTAAAGTTGTTTAGACATTTAATGATGACATTTAAATTGTATATTTCTCATAGTTTGGAAAACCTCCATGTTGACCTCCATTGTCTTCTCTAACACTCTTAAGTGTCTGTCTTCACTCATTTCCTTCTGATACACCATGTAACCAACACCCCAGATGACAACAACAGCAAAAACACCAAGAATCAAGCCAATAGGAAGATATATTAATATTAAAATAATCAGTGATATATCGTTTAAAAAATTTAAACATTTGGCTATATTGAAATCTTTAAAAATTATAATTTGTCCTCATCTGAGACACACAGATGCAGACATTAGAGGTAAAATAAGGAGACAAGATCATGACTGATTGAACTTAGGCAAGATGATGTTGAGACTACTGATCTGAACAATGCAGAATTCACATTGCATCTTAAAGGATAGTTCACAAATAGGAAAATGCAATCATTATTCACTCACTATCATGCCATCCCAGATGTGTCACACTGACTTTCTTCTGACATAGATTGAACTGTTTTTTATTTCAGCTCTGTAGGTCTTGCATTGTGAGATGCAAGTGAATGGTGGACAGAACTTTGAAGCTCCAAAAAGCATGTTTAAGCTTAAAATCATGATCGTCAAGGAGACTGTTGATGACAATATTTTTTGTGAAAAAGGAGTTATATTTTTGTCTGTTCTCACTCACAACTGACTGGATAGTTTCAGAAGGCATGGATTAAACCACTGGAGTAGAATGGATTGCTTTTATGCTGCTTTTATGTGCTTTTTGTAGCTTCAGAGTTTTGGTCACAATTTACTGGCATAGAATGGACATACAGAGCTGAAACAATCTTCATAAAATCTTTGTTTGCATTCAGCAGAAGAAAGAAAGTCACACATTTGAGATGGAATGAGAGTTATCTGATGGCTTGGGGGAAGAAGCTGTTACACAGTCTGGCCGTGAGGGCCCGAATGCTTCGGTACCTCTTGCCAGACGGCAGGAGGGTAAAGAGTTTGTGTGAGGGGGGTGTGGGGTCGTCCACAATGCTGGTTGCTTTGCGGATGCAGTGTTTTATGTAAATGTCTTTGATGGAGGGAAGAGAGACCCCAATGATTTTCTCAGCTGTCCTCACTATCCTCTGCAGGGCTTTGCGGTCCGAAACGGTCCAAGTCCCAAACCAGGCAGTGATGCAGCTGCTCAGGATGCTCTCAATAGTCCCTCTATAGAATGTGGTGAGGATGGGGTGGGAGATGTGCTTTCCTCAGCCTTCCAAAAAGTAGAGACACTGCTGGGCTTTCTTGGTAATAGAGCTGGTGTTGAGGGACCAGGTGAGGTTCTCCACCAGGTGTACACCAAGGAATTTGGTGCTCTTGACGATCTCCGCAGAGGAGCAGTCAGTGTTCAGCGGAGAGCGGTCACTCTGTGCCCTCCTAAAGTCAACAACCATCTCTTTTGTTTTGTCCACATTCAGGGACAGGTTGTTGGCTCTACACCAGTCTGTTAGCCGCTGCACCTCCTCTCTGTATGCTGACTCGTCGTTCTTGCTGATGAGATCCACCACGGTCATGTCATCGGCGAACTTAATGATGTGGTTCGAGCTGTGCATTGCCGCACAGTCGTAAGTCAGCAGAGTGAACAGCAGTGGACTGAGCACACAGCCCTGGGGGGCCTCAGAGCTCAGTGTGGTGGTGGTGGCAGCAGCCACTTCCTCCACAGATCTATTTTTCTATTTTCTATTTTTTTTGGTGGAAGAGGCAGCAGCATAATATGACATATCCCTCTGGTGCAGAGAAAAGGAAAAAGAAGAAAACAGAGGAAGAGAAAAAACAGAAAGAATGTGACAGGTATGTTAAGTAGCTAGGCTATGTTGCGAGCAAACGTTAGCTGGCTAGTTAGTTAACATAGCCTAGGTAGCATATCTTCTTGCTTTAGGAAAGTTCACATTTGACTAAACATCCGTAAATAGCCTTGACATCTTAATATATTATAATACAACATATTACTTAAGCTAGTTTTAGATTAAAGTTTTGGTCTTTTGTGTAAAAATAACTTTCCTGGGTATACATTTTTGTAATAAAAACAAGCTTCTGTTCCATATACAGATAACAGCTTAACATTATTTACATTAGTCTACCATTTTGGGATCTTTGCTATTATATTCCAATATCATTCTGCCTCAGTTAGCTTGTTATAGATTAACAGTTGTTGTTTTAGGAGTACAGATGACTTGCTGCTGTGTATAATAATTTGTGTTGAGAAAATAACATTCTGTTCTGTCAAATATGTACTCTTATGAAACGTTGAAATATTTTGGAGGTGAGTCACAACCAATGCCACCTGCCCCAAGTGCCAGTACTACAGCTGATGATGATACAGCAGGTGAGTTTTCAACAATCCTAGATCAATATATTTATATGGATAAACCATGCCTTTTGTGAGATCTTTTTGTTTTGTTTTTGACAGACAGTTGCATTGCCTTCTAATATGACATCTAACATGGCTAGCTTTTATTTATTATTATTATTATCATCATCTTTCATCAGGTCCATCCTCTGCAGGCCAGGAGCACTTCCCAGCACCTGCATGTCCATGTCTGTTTCAACCTCAGTGGATGTGGCAAGTTAATAGCACAGCAGCCTTTGTATTTGCGCAGTTACTGTAGAATATCCTGAGATTAATATTACTAATTATAATTATTAATGTAATTTCCTTATAGGTCCTTCTACTTATATGGTCATTGGGATTGATGTCACATCTACCCCCTTAGCAACTTCCAGCCTACACCATGGATCAGCAGCTCCTCCAGTTGACCCAGCTGAGTGGTCATCTATCCTGTACGACTCAGAAAGGACTGATCTGGTAAGCAGAGGGCCACTGCCTATATAGGAAAACTTCACATTCCCAGAAAAACCTGATGGCCGAAGCTTCCACTACACTACACCTACAGAAAATTAATGAATGGGGGGAAAAAATCAAGCAGAGCTGGCTCACTTATTCAATAAGAAATGATGCAGTCTACTGCTTCTGCTGCATATTGTTCTCCAGACATTGGTATGATGTAATTGTAAACAATTGATAATATAGACCATAACACCAGACATACAGTACTTCAATACAGAGCTCCAAAGTTTAAAGTGAATTATGCATTACCTACATTTGAGCATTAAAGATGGGTTGCCTGTATTTATGCAGAATAAAAGTATTTTATTGCAAATACTAAAATAGCCTAAAACAAACAAACACCTTCATTTTAAACTAGCCAGGATAATTATTTAGTTAATTACTAAGAGACAGATCAGGTAAGTAAACACTTTTCAGTGTAACACACCAGCTATTTTGCATGTTTTCTGACTTTTTGGGCTGTTCAAACTTCACTTTCATCCTAGAAGTAAAAAAAAACTAAACAAAAAAACAAACACATCATGGACATTGAAAAGCACAGTAGCCAAACAGGTTTGGGTATCTGTTGTTACCACATTAGCAGAGCAAATATTTCCCTGTCTTTAGTTGCACTCTGTTCCGAGAAATCACGTGACATCGTGACAAGGATATAAGTTGAGGCGGGACCAGTCTGACCCCTTCTGGCAGCATTTCCATAGTTTAAAGAGTTTGGAATAATATAATTTAAACTCAGAGCGCCACCTAGTGGAGAGAATAATACTAAAGAAGCAAACATACATTTATCACAGATATGCATTAGTCTAGTGCTATAGTGTGTATTCTGAGAGGTAACTAGACCTTATGATGTCATAGTATGTAGTATCTTCACTATGAATCACTACAATAAAGACTACTACATGAATATAGAGTTGAAGGGTTTCTTTACTTCTATTTGCAACAGCACAGCAACCGACATAAACACAGCCTGCATCCCGCATAGCACATCTTCTTCAACTCCTTTCTCAGGATAGAACACAACACTTGTAATACAATGACACCTAGTGGTGACTCCAGGATACTACATCCCCTCCTTCTTTAGCTAAATACCCATAACATTACTCCTAGAATTAAACACTGTAACAACCACATTCTTAATATTTTAATGATTAACATTTTTTTTTTAGAAGAATAACTCTTCAAGAACTATCAGTTATAATGTAATGATTGTCTTTTACTGAATTGACTTATGCAACATAGTCTTTCAAGTGAGCCGGTGAACATCTCTCTCTTGCAGACCTTCTCAGATTTGTAGGTTTAGTCTCTTTTTCTACAACAGTCACTTCCGGTGATTTTTCTTTCTCGAGGGTAAACATCTTCTTCTCTGCAGGTGCATTAACAACATCTGCACTAGGCAATGCAGAAGTGTCACTGTCCTGTTCATTCTCTGTGGGTAGTACAGTCTCCAGCATCTCGTCTGTACGGCGATTTCTTATTTGGTCCACATGTCTTCTCACAGTTTGTCCATGCCCTAGAGCAGTCTTGTATGAAAGAGGTCCAGTACAGCATTCCACTACTGCAGGAATCCATTTGGGTCCCCCACTGTAGTTCTTCACGTACACCGAATCTCCAACTTCAAAACTTCTGAATTTACAGCTTTTGTCATGGCCTTCTTTTTGTTTCTGCTGCTTTTTCAGAATTTTGAACTTCACATCAGGAATGAGTAAGTCAAATGTGGATCTCAACTTTCTAGACATAAGCATCTGAGCAGGTGACAACCCGGTTGTTGAATGAGGAGTGATTCTATAATTAAACAAGAATCTTGCTACTCTTGTCTCTACAGTGTCACCTTTCATCTTTTTCATCCCCTCCTTGAAAGTTTGAACAGCACGTTCAGCTAGGCCGTTTGAAGAAGGATGATAAGGAGCTGACGTTACATGCTTAATGCCATTCCTCGTCATGAAAGTTTTAAACTCGTCACTGGTAAAACATGTTCCGTTGTCTGACACTAACATTTTGGGTAATCCATGTGTACTGAAACACATTCTCATTTTCTCAATGGTAATTTGGGAAGTGGCATGTGTGACAGGATAAACTTCCATCCACTTGGAATGAGAATCTACCAGAATTAAGAACATTCTTCCTAAGAAGGGCCCTGCGTAGTCTACATGAAGTCTTTCCCAGGGTGAGCCCGGCCACTCCCACGGGTGCAAAGGAGCTTGAGCAGGGGCCTTTCTGAAACTTTTGGCGCTTTTCCATTACCAGTACCAGCTCGCCTCGGCTTGCCTCGCCTCGGCTTGCCTCGACTCGGCTCGCTTTTCGCTCCGTTTTCCATTGCAGACAGTACCGCCACAAATAATACCCGGTCGTCATAGCGACACCGCAGGAAACTGCCGTGACGTAATCTTATACGCGACACACAGGACAATGGAGGAAATCGAGTGTATGCTGTTTTTGATCCTCGGGATGTGGCTGTTTCTCACAGCAAGAAGACAAACGTTGTTTCACGAGAGGCTGAGGGCAGCAAAACGAAACACTGCTGAAAAAAACAGGAGAGTTTGGGAATTACTACAGAGTTCAGACTACGAGACGAATCCGGTTGTTCACAGCCGACGCAAGAGGGTAAATTATGCTAACATAGCTAACGTTTGCATATGTGTAAATACTATACTATATGCAAAGTATTTAATCAACTTTATAGCTACCAGTATTACGTACTAAAATCTGCATGGTTTATGTGTTTCAGATCTGTTTAGCTTTGCAAAGTCGCCGCGGCAGACCGTCTGTTTGGGCTTTCAACCGAGCTACCGATTCACTGACACTGGACGGCTGACAGTAGAACAGCAGATCTACAACAAGAAAATATGTCGAGCACGGGTAGTGGTTGAAAACGCTTTTGTTAGACTGAAGGGAAGGTGGCGTTGCCTCATGAAAAGAAATGACTGTGATGTTACAATTGTGAAATCTATTGGCGCTTTTCCACTACACAGTACCAGTTCGCCTCGGCTCAACTCGACTCGACTTTGTTTGGTTTTCCACTGTGTAAAAGTTGTACCTGTACCTGCTTTCGGGTACTTTTTTTCGTACCACCTCCGGCGAGGTTCTGAGTGGGCTGAGGCGATACTAAAATGTGACGTAAAAACAATGCCGACTGCTGATTGGTCAGAGAGAATCGTCACTATTCACTGCGTCATCATTGCGCGCTAGACGGAGTATCCAGAATAACTCCGCCATTTTTAAATAGTTTGCACAGATATAGCCTACAAAACTATTATTATGGCACAGCGGGAGCGCCATTTACAGATGGCACTCGATGATGCAGCACATGCCCGAGAGCTCGAAGCGGCTTTAAGGAGAGAGGGGATTGCTGCAATGTCGTCCTTCAACCAGGCCTTTCTGGGAACCCTGAGCCAGCTTGTCTAGGCACTGAACCGGCGGGATGCTGTTCCAACGCCCCTGGACTGAAACCCCTTTGTTTATTTTAATTAAATGTTTGCACTACATGTAACATATGTATATAGTTGGATGTGTGAATTTATATTAATATTATATTTTTTTCTATTTGTATGCGTGTTTAAATAAAACCTTTTTGAAACTTATTACAAACAGTGTCTTTTTTGATGGTTTGCTTTTTACAAGGGTTTGAACAAGTATTTTCAGATTGTATACTGTGATAACCTTTAATGAAAAACAGCAGAGACAACATATTTAATGATAATGTATTTATTTAGCAATTAAAATAACGCATCAGACCCTCTCGTACATCTCTGCCCTCCTCCTCAACACCCTGTGCCACTGCCACCACAGGCTCTGCTGCTGCAGGTGCATCCCAGTCATTGTCATAGTCCTCTCCGTGACTCTCACAAAGGTTATGCAAAGCACAGCAAGTAAGAATCTTCTCACAATTCTGAACCACTCTCTCTACATCCTGATCCATACCAGGCCACCACATGTATGATCGAGCCAAACCCTTCATTCTTGACATACCGGAATGAGTCTGATGTAACTGTTTCAATACAGCCGCTCGACCTTGTGATGGTATGATGATTCTCGCTCCCCAAATCACACATCCATCCTTGACACTCAGAGCATCTCTCCTGTGATGGTACGGTAACACTTGTGGCTCCACCTTCTCAGGCCAACCCTTTAATATGTACTCATGTACTGTGGAGAGTGTTATGTCGTGTGATGTCCACTTCTGAATTTGTTTGGCACTTACAGGTGAGTCATCCATTAAGTCCATCATCAGCACTTGATCATTAGTGTCATCAGGTTCTCCCTCACCTGGCACTGGGAGTCTACTTAGAGCATCAGCATTTTGGTGATATTTTCCTGGCTTGTACACAATGTTGTACTGATATGCTTGTAACACCATAGCCCACCTTTGCACTCTGGGTGATCCCATTTGAGGAACTGCCTTCGTTTCATTGAACAAATGGATCAAGGGTTTATGATCAGTGCAAATTGTGAATGCACGCCCATACAAGTACTTATGAAATCTTTGGATACCAAAAATCACAGCTAAGCCTTCTTTGTCCAACTGTGAATAACGCTTCTCTGCAGACGTTAGTGTTCTTGACATGAACCCAAGGGGTTTCTCCACACTCTCTCCTTTTCTACGCTGCGAGAGCACTGCACCAACCCCGTATGGGGAGGCGTCACAAGCCAGAACCAGTTCGGAATCTGATGAGTAATGCGATAGCACCTCTGCTGATTTTAGTAGAGCTTTAGATTCCTCGAAAGCTTCTTTTTGAGGTTTCTTCCACATCCACTGAACATCTTTTCTCAGCAGCAGATGTAGGGGGGCTAGCAGCGTTGACAGATTTGGAAGGAACTTGTTATAATAGTTCAGCAACCCCAGGTATGCTTTAAGTTCTGTGACATTCCTTGGGTCTGGTGCTTCTTCAATGGCTTTCACCTTAATTCCCATAGGATGTAGGCCCTTTGCATCTACTTTGTGGCCTAAATATTCCACCTCATCTGCCAGGAACACGCATTTTCCTCGTTTCAGGCGCAAACCAGCTTCTTTCAGTCTCGACAGCACTTCATCCAGGGTCTTCAAGTGATTTTCTTGGTTACCACCAGTCACTAATATATCATCCAGATAAACAACTACTCCAGGAATACCCTGCAACAATCCCTCCATTGTTCTCTGGAAGATAGCAGGAGCTGAAGCAACTCCGAAGGGCAGACGATTATATGTGAATAACCCTTTTTGTGTATTCACTGTCAAGTATTTCTTGGAGCTTTCATCCATGATGATTTGTTGGTATGCGTGACTCATGTCCAATTTTGTGAACTGTTTTCCTCCATCCAATAGAGCAAAAAGATCTTCCACCCTTGGTATTGGATACTGTTCCAAAGTTGACACTCTGTTGACTGTGAGTTTGTAGTCACCGCATAATCTTATACTGCCATCTGGTTTCAAGATAGGAACAACAGGAGCTGCCCACTCTGAATACTTAACAGGTGAGATGATTTTGTCACGCAACAGTCGATTAATCTCCTCCTCCACCTTTGTTTTCAGGGCATATGGCACAGATCTAGGTCTGAAAAACCTTGGTGTGGCATCAGTCGGCACATGAAGAGTAGCAGTAGTGCCCCTTAATGTTCCAAGCTCCTCCTTGAACACTTCCTCATGCTGGGATAGCACCTGTTTTAACGTCATCATTTCCGACTGTACCAGCTTTATCTCACTCCATTGCAGTTGGAGTTTTTCAAGCCACGCTCTGCCTAGTAAGCATGGTCCTGTTCCTTTCACTATAACAAGTGGCATTTTCTCTTCCTGATGCTGGTATTTTACTTGTACATCAGCCACACCCACTATCTCTAAAGGCTCTCCTGTATACGTTCTCAACTTGAGTTTTGTCAGACTCAGTTTGGGAGCTGCTGAGTCTTTCCAGATGTCCTTGTACATTCCTTCATTCATAAGGCTGACACTACAACCTGTATCAATCTCAAAGTTTACTAGTCTGGCATTAACAAGTAACTCAACAGTGAGGGGTTTCACTTTCGTCAATGCATCAGTTTTTACACATGCCAAAGTGAATGTTTCTTCAGCTTCATCACTGTCATTATTTTCACTTACATTAAATGCTCGATGTGGACGCCCTCCTTTTTCACTTTTTCCAGTTATTGCATGTCCTCTCTGTTTGCTTTTGTTGCGAGAGGCCCTGGCGATATGACCTATTTTCCCGCACACATAACATTTGTCCTTCTTAAATCTGCAGTCGTTGGCTTTGTGGTTTTTCCCACTGCATCTGTAGCATTCTCTGACTTCTTTTTGTTCACCAGTTTCTCCTTTTTTCCAGTGATCAGGTTTCCTCGCTTTAAACATGATGCTGTTACATGCCTGTACGCCGGATTTATTTTGCAAATCGAGCACATTTTTGCTTGCGGTTTCTGCGGCAACTGCAATATTAAAAGCAGTTTCAAATGTCAGATTTGCTTCTGAGAGCAACCTTCTCTGAATCCGATCATCAACTATTCCACAAACAAGTCGATCCCTCAGCATTTGGTCTAAAGTTGCTCCATAATTACAATCTTGTGCTAAACGACGCAACTCTGCTACATATTCTGTCACAGTCTCTGTTGGCTTCTTCGTTCTCGAATCAAATTTAAATCTCTGTACAATTTCACTTGGCTGAGGATTGAAATGATTTTTTAGCATCGTTACCAGTTGCTGATAAGTCCTTTCACTTGGTTTTGTAGGGCTAAGAAGATTTCGCATCACACTGTAAGTTTGTGGTCCCACAACACTTATGAGAATAGCTCTTTGCTTACCCTCATCTTCGATTCCATTAGCCACGAAAAATTGCTCCAGTATTTCAGAATACTCTTCCCATGTTTGAGCTTTTGCATCAAATGCTGCTAGTGATCCAATAGTTCCTGTAGCCATGGTTAATCTTCTTCTTTTTATCCTTTAGATTCTTCTGTTTCCCCCACAACCAGTTATCAGCACTATCCTCCCTTTTTTATCCTCAATCCGTTGTCATCAGAGACTTTCCGCTTCATCCTCGTCGCCAATAATGTAGTATCTTCACTATGAATCACTACAATAAAGACTACTACATGAATATAGAGTTGAAGGGTTTCTTTACTTCTATTTGCAACAGCACAGCAACCGACATAAACACTGCCTGCATCCCGCATGGCACATCTTCTTCAACTCCTTTCTCAGGATAGAACACAACACTTGTAATACAATGACACCTAGTGGTGACTCCAGGATACTACATAGTAGTAATTTCAACTGAGTATTACATTTTCAAAAGGCACAAAATTAACCTGAACAATCTGAAATTTGTACACAATTAGCGTGTGCGCCGTAAACAATGAAAATGAAATGCTGCAGCTGCATTCATGTTTTGGATATTGATGGGAAGTCCGATTCTTTTCCGCAAACCGGTTCTTTTGGACGGTTCGTTTCAATGAACTTGTTAAAAAAAAATGATTAATCCGTTAATTTACATCATCGCGTAATGACGTCACTATATATAATGCTAATACGCCGGCGTTGTAGAAAACACGCACAAACACATTCAATAAAGTCATAAGTAAGGCCATATTGCTGATTATATTTAATTAGTTATAATAATAAGGGTGTTTATTGTCATCAGTGTTTCATTCAGTGATCTTACAATACATCCTACATTAAAGATTTGCACCTAAAGCACCCAATACTGACACTGATATACAAACGAATAATGTACATCACTGATGTACGTTCTACACATGTTTAAAGCATAAAAAGTGATTCATTTTTCTACTAATTAATACTATTCTTAATCAAATCACCTTTTTTTTTTTTTTACAGAAACCATGATCCAGCTCATCTCAATTCAGATATAATCTGCAAAACTGTTGTCCTCGGATCAGTGCACTGTTGACTCGAGAGCTGCTGTCCTCGGATCAGTGCACTGTTGACTCGAGAGCTGCTGTCCTCGGATCAGTGCACTGTTGACTCGAGAGCTGCTGTCCTCGGATCAGTGCACTGTTGACTCGAGAGCTGCTGTCCTCGGATCAGTGTACTGTTGACTCGAGAGCTGCTGTCCTCGGATCAGTGTACTGTTGACTAGAGAGCTGCTGTCCTCGGATCAGTGTACTGTTGACTCGCGAGCTGCTGTCCTCAGATCAGTGTACTGTTGACTCGAGAGCTGCTGTCCTCTGATCAGTGTACTGTTGACTCAAGAGCTGTTGTCCTCGAATCAGTGTACTGTTGACTCGAGAGCTGTTGTCCTCGGATCAGTGTACTGTTGACTCGAGAGCTGTTGTCCTCGAATCAGTGTACTGTTGACTCGAGAGCTGCTGTCCTCAGATCAGTGTACTGTTGACTCGAGAGCTGTTGTCCTCGAATCAGTGTACTGTTGACTCGAGAGCTGTTGTCCTCGGATCAGTGTACTGTTGACTCGAGAGCTGCTGTCCTCTGATCAGTGTACTGTTGACTCGAGAGCTGTTGTCCTCGGATCAGTGTACTGTTTACTCGAGAGCTGCTGTCGTCGAATCAGTGTACTGTTGACTCGAGAGCTGCTGTCCTCGGATCAGTGTACTGTTGACTCGAAAGCTGCTGTCGTCGAATCAGTGTACTGTTGACTCGAGGAATGCTGTCCTCGGATCAGTGTACTGTTGACTCAAGAGCTGCTGTCCTCGAATCAGTGTACTGTTGACTCGAGAACTGCTGTCCTCTGATCAGTGTACTGTTGACTCGAGAGCTGCTGTCCTCGGATCAGTGTACTGTTGACTCGAGAGCTGCTGTCCTCGGATCAGCGTACTGTTGACTCGAGAGCTGCTGTCCTTGGATCAGTGTACTGTTGACTCGAGAGCTGCTGTCGTCGAATCAGTGTACTGTTGACTCGAGAGCTGCTGTCCTCGGATCAGTGTACTGTTGACTCGAGAGCTGCTGTCGTCGAATCAGTGTACTGTTGGCTCGAGAACTGCTGTCCTCGAATCAGTGTACTGTTGACTCGAGAGCTGCTGTCCTCGAATCAGTGTACTGTTGACTCGAGAGCTGCTGTCCTTGGATCAGTGTACTGTTGACTCGAGAGCTGCTGTCCTCGGATCAGTGTACTGTTGACTCAAGAGCTGCTGTCCTCGGATCAGTGTACTGTTGACTCAAGAGCTGCTGTCCTCGGATCAGTGTACTGTTGACTCAAGAGCTGCAGAAGACTGACCCGTCATTTAATTCACTTTCACACATTCAACAAAAATTCTGAAATACACATAAGAACCGATGTGCGCAATTTCTTTTCCACTGCCTTTTCTCCTGCCTTGTTTAAACTTATGCCAGGCAGCTCTTGACAGCCCAAAGCGTTGATGTCAGGTCAGGTAAACAAGGTCATTCTTGTGTTCGCGCCAGTTTTAAATGAGTGACGAAGTGAATTAACACTTAAATTTCGGTCTGTTCCTCACACAACACTATCAAATGGCTTCAGAAGTCTTTAAATCTAAGGCACGATTGTTATGGATGACTTTAATGGCGCTTATTTGGCACAAAAGTTTTTCTTGTTTCAAAAGGGGCATGACCTGAAAAAAGTGATTAGTGATTAGTCCACTAACCCAAGCTGTATCACCTACTTGTTTGCAACTTATAATCACTTGCTTACACACACCCTTCATTTTCATCACTTTATTTTTCTGCTCCTCACTGTTACATAGCACAATCAATGCCCCATCTTGAAATACTTTAGCACACCTGATCTCACCTACTTGTATCCTCAATTCATTTGTTAATGCAATTGAGTTTACACCTTTTAAACTGTATCCCTCTTTAAATTGCACTATGATTTTGAATTTCTCCCTTTCTCCATTTCCCCTCCACTATCATCTCCACCTCCACCTGTGTCCATCCTACCTTCATTTCGGCTTCTTCCTCTGACTCATACTATACTAGTGTAATGCAGTTCAATGGGAAGGAGGAGGCAAGAACCGGCTTGGCAATGTAAATAATATTTTAATGATAAACTTAAACAAAAGACAAAACACACACATGACGGACATGTCCGTAAACGATCTCTCTCTCCTGCACCATCCTCCGCAGTCGGCCTTTATCCCTCTGGGAGGCTTGATTAGCCTGATAAGGGACCGGGTGTGTAGAATCATGACCCGGCCCCGCCCTCCGCCCTGCCACATTTATATATACTATGACTATTTTGTCCAGCTTCAGCAGCTTTTATTCAAGACTTCCTCATCAGGAGTGGAGCCAGGAGTTTTTCAAAGGCGCGGCCAGGCAGGGGCAAACAATCAGAAATATTTTGGCAGCATTTTTATATCATTGGACTGAGGGGGCGGGGGTTTAAGTGGATACAATGACACCAAGGACAGAGAGGTTTGGCGACCTTAGTGTGCGTTAAGTTTGTACATTTGTACAGAGATGATTTCCCCTCTAAAGAACTAAATTGTGCCAAAAATGGACCATAAAAAATGACTAAAACAGCAATTGCGAGTGGGGTGGCCAATGGGGTGGTCAGGCTTCTGTCCATGGTTGCCACGGCCACCCCTGGCCAACCCAATGGCCACCCCATAGCTCCGCCACTGTTCCTCATCTCGATTCTTCCAGTTCACGCTCCTCAACATAGGGTTCGCGTGATATGAGAGCGAAGCGATCGTCTGTGTTCCGCAACTGCTTTCGGGTCCTTGAATAACTTTAAACGTGCGAGAAAGTGCAGCCGGTGGAATTTCTGGTGTCCTCCTAGGGTAAGATGGTGCCCCCCTATGGAGTTGGTGCCCTACGCAGACTGCGTAGTCTGCTTATAGGGAGTGGCGGTACTGGGCACAACAAACAGCCAAGCACCGACAACAACTCCAAAGCCCAGAGACAGCATCCAATCATAAGCATGTGTTTGAACAGATGTATATTCCTTCTCCAAAATAAAACTCCTCTAATATAATTAGAAGCTACATTCATGTAAACCAGAGGTACTCAACAGGCGGCCCGCGGGCCGCATCCGGCCCGTCGGCATTCATTTTATGGCCCGCGTCATGCAAAAAATTAATGCATTTTTTTTATAATTTGAGCTCAAAGGTTGCGCAAATATTAGACCGTGTGACATATATGTAGGTAGCTATAGCCTACATGTATACCGCAGACGTTTTGGATAATTTGTTGATGAAACATTGACTAAAATTAAGATACAATGTATACAAAAAGAAATTCGCTTTCTCCAAAACAAAACTTTAGTAAAAATGATGTCTGACCCATTCCAAATTTTCTCCGATATATTGGTCACCTTATGATCCTATTTTACTCATCTCATGGGTTCCCTTTTCATATAATCAACATAGATGATATTAAAAAACAACATTTATAAGTTTAAGTTTTTTAACTTATAAGCGTCGCACCGCTCCGCTTTGCTCACATGCTCTGGTGTGTGTCCTATACATGCATTTGCACGTGCATGTGGTGGAGGGGTGCGATTTTCGAATAATAGGCCTAATCAAATAATTATTAGTGATCTTCGAATGTCATTTTTGCTTGAAGATTTCGTTTTGTATACATTTTATCTTCATTTTAATCAATGTTTCATCAACAAATTTGCCTGGATTAATAAATAAGAAGAAACTAATAGTAGACAATATCAGGACATGGAGGCGCCAGCGCGTGAACTGGAACGTGTCTCATAAATTATCTGAAACTCAGCGTATAAACTACTTGTCATCTATAGAAATCTTTAAATATCTACTTTTAAACAAAACAATTAAAAACTAAAAGAAATGACCTACTCTCTGCTTGCTAATTCATATGAAGTGTGCATTTCTATATGCGCTGCATCGTCAACTTTATCTTTGCAGCCACTGACATAGAACAAGTTTATTGATAAACAATTCAAATGTTTCATGCATAATCATTACTTTTGCCGGTTCTTTGTGGCAAGCTTTATTTCAGGTGTTGCATGATATCTATGCGTCCAAGTAGCCTATCAGTGCTTCGCCTGTGCTTGATCTGCATTGCTATTTGTACTCGTTGTGAATAAGCAGGCCAAAAGAAGTATTTTTATTTTTTTGTCACTTTTACTGACATGTTTACAAAGTGTGTTCTGAAAGACACATTCCCTGCATTAAGTCAGTGTGCTTTAAAAATCTTGACCTGCTTTGGATCTACATATGTGTGTGAAAGTGCTTTCTCTGCAATGGGAATAATAAAGTCAAAGCAACGTTCACGTTTAACTGACAGACATTTGACAGACTGTCTTAGAGCAGCTACCAGTGAGCAACAGGCTGACCTGAAATCACTGGTAAAAAGAATTCAGACTCAGAATTCCCACTAGGAACAAGGACTACTTTTTATCAGGGCTTAGAAAGTAGCCTGTATTTTGATTTTCCTCATACATTTCTCATTTTTTGCTTTAATATTGCAAGACAATTGTTATTCCACTTTTTTGTTCCAGATTTTTTTTTCATGTTCAGTATTACTTTAAATAGGACAAAGACTAGCAAGACAGGTAATAAACTGCATTTCTAAATAAGTAAAACGGTAAATATTGTCATAAATAAAATCTTACGATGCAAGTTCTAATTTGTGGCCCTTCACATTTTATGTGGTTTAAATGTGGCCCCCTTGGCATCTGAACTTGAGTACCC
>NC_068285.1:14021667-14186856 GCF_025860055.1 Xyrauchen texanus | reverse complement strand
ATGAACATCGATCTGTTTTCCATATATAGATTGTAAATTTGAATGTGCACATATAATTTATTTTTAAAGGCTCATGCAGCCGCTGTTTCTGAGATGTATTTTTTGTTTTTTTCTCATGTGTATCATTTTAGCTGGTGTTTTCTGTTGGAGGAAACGGCCAAATGCACTGTGTAATTCCTCTCTTTTAACAGATGTCAAAGCGATTTGTTTTTTATTGTCACATGGATGAGGTTTTGAACATTATTGAACAAGTTAAACACTGAATGTGGGTCTGATTGCATGAGTTGTGTGCTTTTTGGTTGAGTCTTTGTCTTTGTTTATATCCAGGCGTCTGTTTAGAAGCAGGTTTTACACACTTTAGCCAGTTCAGATGGGAGTTTATATTCAATTCTACTGTGTTGTTTTTGAGTTTTAATGTACATTTTATGGAGTTGCTGCATTAATGTAATAAATGTTTTGAATTCAGTTCATGTGTCAGTCTGTTTACCAGTGTGGGGAAAGTGATGCATTATATCAAATATATTCAGTTGGGTTGGATGTTAATTCTGTAGCATTTCCTCCATAAATCAGGAGGTGATACAGTCGATTAGTGTAATGGTGAATTCATTTTCAAAAAACAATCTTGTACTATTTTGAGGAAAACCGCAATGAAATATAATTCTTAAACTAAATCTCTATCAAAAACACAATAGTTGCATTTATTACAATGTGTGAGCCACTAGTTCAAAGTGCATTGTGTCAATCAACACTTCAGTAAACTGTTGAACTTGTTAGACTAGTGATGTTAGCTAATTAACTAGTAATTAACTAGTAAGTGATTAGTGTTTTGCTGTGCATATAAGACACATTCATATTTCATTCATTTACAATATTTTTTTTTGGAAGGCAAAGATTGCATATCACAATAATATTTTCAGTGCACTTCTGGTCAAATGAGGATGTTCAACACTTTATATTCAGTGTGATAGCAGTGCATGACTGATATCAGGACTGTCTGTTCTCCCTCTGCTTAATTAATAGGTAACCTTGAAATCCATACAATTTAACTGCAATCTGATTACACTTCCTTAATAATGTAATGTAGTCTAAATTCAAGAATTTAAGCTTTTGTAATCTGATTGTTTAATCCAGATTTCATGTAGTTCATTACTGCTAAAAACTGTCAAAACTTCATGCCGTTGTGGGAATATTTGATTTGAGAATGAGAGAGTAAATCAAATGAATACGGTTGTCAGTGCTGTTTTAGAGTGACAACCACATTATAACTGAAATGTATCCTGTACATTGTCAGGACTCAAAAGCATATTCTCAGTAAATCTGTGTGTGAACGTTGATTGCCACTCTGTACTGTTCATCAACGTACCTGTTGACTGGTTGAACCTTTCTTTTAGAATTTGAATGCTGTTTTTGTAGACCTGGTGTGCGTCAATCAGGTTCTGAGTCTCCCTGTCCCAGTAATCTGCTCCCTCATTCTGTCTTATCCACTCTGTCTTTGGCACGGCTTTCATGGTGTTGCTGTCAAAGTACATGAACTGCCCATTATCAACCAGACCAACCGTAGTGAACTCTGGGAAGTTAATGTCTCTAGTCACAGCAGTGTAGAAGTACTGCTGAGAGTGTGTTGCTGTGGAGAGAGATGGTACAAACATGAAGCATCAAACTCATGATTTGCCTATATTGTTGCTCAGCGGATGAAAAACACAAAATAAAAAAGTCTAGATTTTCAAAAGTCGAATTTAATAGAAATAAAGTTAATTACAAAATGAAATATCCTGATGACATAAGAAAACACCACATATATGAGGAAGCTTTGTTAAATGCAGCAGTCTTGTGTGTATCGGCATTTATGACAAAAGTGACACTCAGACTTCATGTATAATTTTGTCACAGCCAGTAAAATAAGAAAATGGTTTCACTTTCTAAAATGTATTTATTCAGAGTTTCCTGAATGGCATACAACAATATTTAAATGGGACAATTGACAATTTACATATTATTCTTAATTAATAGTAAACTGTAGTGGGTTCATAAAGCACTTCGTCATCAGTCTCTGGGTAGAAAAACTTTACACAGGTCAGTAATGAAACTGATCTGAATCAAATACAGCACGTTAGAGTATGTTTAAAATATATTTTGGACACAAACCAACAACAATCTAAGAAGCAACACACACACACACACATGTATATGTGTATATATATACATATATTCAATTACAATTTGAACGGATGCTTATTAGGGCATTATAATATACACATATAGTTATACTTTAAATCATTATTTATTTAAAGCACATTCACTGACCAGTTAAAATGTTTGGAACTGCGTAGTGTATATATATATATCTAAGACCCTATTTAGGAGTAAATATCTGACAGAATACATCCTGTAACATATAAATGCAAAACTATCATATTAAAATAATCTACTCACCCGCGTAGGAAAGATGAATCCCACAGAGCAAAAGTGCAACGGTCTGCATGTTTGCGTTTGTCTGGGAGTTATTCTTCAGTAACAAATACTTTAAGACAATCCGTTGTAGAGAAATTACTTCTTCGCCCTAAACGGCTCAATAGTCGCAAATGTTCTGGTGAAATATTCCTGCGCGAACGCCTAAATAGGCTCTCACAATTCCAACCAATAGAAAAAGGTCCTCACAATTCAAACCATTAGACAATCTGGACATGTTCATCATCACAAGTTACTAGGTGTAATTTCCTGTACTGGGTTGATAACAGAAAGTGAAGACAAAATAGCCAATGACCAATAGATTTCTGTCTGACAGATGCTGCTGTTGAATACAATCTTGTCTTTTATTTTTGTCCAATTTAAAATAATTTCACATGGGGCACATTGTTTATTATTGAAATCAGTATTTACATCATTAAACGTTCAAAAATCAACTTGTACCTTGTCCGATTTAATTGAATGCAGCAATTTACATAAGAATGATATTATGATTTAAACAGAAATGTGTCTGTTCTAAGCCCCATTCAATGTGTGTGTTTCTGCAGTAAAAAACTAAAACCACTAAACTTTTGAGTACCTCCCAACTGTCCCCACAATTAAAAGTGCCCAATAAAGGGACTAAATGAGGTTTAGGGTGTATAAAATAGTGTTCGCTCTACAGTAAATAGAAACAATAGAATTCAATGGATGTTCCAATGGAATGTAACTTGTGTTAGAGTACTGATGAGCTGCAGCACTGTTTTATTATTATTTATTTAATTAATTAATTTGCAAGAATAATAAGCATAACACTTATGGCAAGTGTGGAGCCAATCTTCAAAATCTTGTTTAAAGTCATGTCAGTAACTTGTTTAAAATAATGCAAGCAGATTTTACACAGCTGTAAGGTTTATAAGGTGCAAAATAACTACTGCACACATATTAAAAAATAAAACCATATAAATTAAAGTGTTTCTGTGAATTATATACTGCCATTTACAAATCCATAGTTTAGCATTAGCCTCTCAGGTTCACTTTTAAGATTTATTGTATATTACATTTGTATTGTAACATTAACCCGACTACACAGTGACCTGTGAGGCAATGCAATAAGATTCAATATATTCAAGCAGATGGAAATTAAATGAATAGTTAGAACTTTTTTGTTTTGTTTTTGTCATTACTCAGGTTATTTTTGTATCCATTGGCAGCTTAGATTGGTTAAAACAACACATAACAATAGGATGGGACCTATAGCAGCATGGCTCTCACGTCATAAGGGTCACTTATTGGTTAACCAACACTTATGTCTTGTCAAACACTATCTTACTGGTAAATGTTTTTTGTTTAGTTTTTTTAGGTGTTGGATACCTAAGCAACCAAACAGATATCAAGAATTAATGATTGGCTCATGAAACTCATGCATGATGGTTTTATTTGAGTGTTCTAGTTGAGGGGTGCATTGCTGGCAGTTGATTAGTAATAGATACACTGTTCTGGAGGTCATTTTGTGCAATGTGCATCACTGTTTTCGAATGCTATGTAAAAACGCTTATATATGAATCCATTTTAGTGTATCAGTAAATCTGACAAAGTGTAATTGTTACAGTGTGTAATTTTTGCACAACTAGCACCATCAAACAGAATTGCAAAAATAAACTGTTTTCAAACAGCTTTCCCTCTGTTGATCGAACAAACAGATAATCCAGCTCCCAACTCATGCCATTGGTTGAGTTAATGATGTTGTGTCAAGCTGGAGAGGCTGCTCAAACAATTTTCATCATATAGTTGTTCTGCATTTTATGCTGGGATAGGATCAAATATATTTATTCAGGTAACAAAACAAACACATTATTTGTATAGGGCACAGGGGAAGGCCTTACTTATCTGATTAGACATCATTCATTGCAAATAAAACATATTAATCATATTCCTCTCATTTCAGATTTTATTTCTTCCTTTTTTCTTGTTTGTCTCATTAAGATATTAAGTATTGAAGACCACACAATTAAAACAGTAACATTATTATTCAAATGTAGGACACTATAGCATTTTTGGCATGTTTACTAATAAAATAGGAAAAATGCAATCAGATTGATATTTTTGAATTCTGAAAGCAGACCATGTTTCGTTTAAGGCTAAATTAAATGTACTGTACATGCTAAATATTCAATGAGAAATTATGTAACTGTTTCCTGATGGGCGGTCTTTTCAAACTGCAGGTACTTCAGCCACTTATTGCAATAAAAATACGTTGTGTCAATTTGCACCCCTGTGTAAATAGCATCTGCCACACAGTGCAGCTATTTGCACCCCAATAATTTGGTGGAAGCACAGAAATATATAACAAACTAGACAGTAGGTTTCGCTGCAGTGGTGTGGGGTGTAAGGACGGTGTGGAGGTAGTCTTGTCATAGCAACCCCAGTTCGAATCCGCCTTTTGTCCCAGTCTTTCCCCCATCCGATTTCCTGTTTATGCTATTAATATTTCCTTCAAAACCACTTAAAATAATTGTTTAAAATTAATATAAAGGTTGATTCTGCATCGATTGGGTATAGATTGCATCACTGTATTACTAACATTTTAGTAACCATGTTTTTGGCAGAAGCCGTAGTTTTAATGCAATTAACTATGGTGTTAGTAGTATGGTAGTAACCATGGTTTATTATGTGGTTACTGCAAATTTACAACAAGATACCATAGTGAAACTAGGGTTACTGTAGTAAAAACAAGGTTATTTATTTTCTAAGGTTAGGTTTAGAGGTATATGTTGATGTAGTGTGTCTGTGGGACACTAAATAAACACAATATACACACTGCACTGATGCCTATTCTGCATGTTAGTATTTAAATAAGGATGCAAATAGTATCTGACACAATGTGCACCAGGGTGCAATTAGTATCACCATTATTTGCATCAGGGTTAGGGTGCACTTAATATCTGCCTCTATTTGCACTGGGGGTGCAAAAGGCATATGCCATAAAAATATTTTGACAGATACATTTGAAAAAGCAGGAAGTGGATTCAAGGCCATATTGTACTGCAATATTACAGTATTTTTTGTATTATGAGTTGCCCTTCAAAAAAAGTATGTAACAAACTTGATAATAACCTACGAAGGGTTGCGGGGAGAGCAGGAGCCTATCACAGCTGTCTCTGGCTGAAGGTAGGTACAAGCAAACAGAGTGCATTTAGGTGTAGAAATGAAAGAAATCAGCAAAAGTCAGATAAACTTGAGGCAATAAAAACATTAACGTGTTTTGACAGAAATTTCTACAACAGAAAAAATGCACGTCTATGTATGTGACACATTTAAAGCTTTGGTCTTGTCTAACGTTGAATAGAACAGAAATATTAGGAAATACCAAGTTAACAAGAAGATGTGAGTAACTAATTCACTACCAGTCACACCCAATGAAATTGCAGAAATAATTACCCAGGCTTCTTTAACAAACTCCTCATTGGTTTCTGCATCAGGCTGGGTGGGACACTAAAACAACCAGAGCAATGTTTTGATATCACAGTAGAGCCACAGTGTTTAAACTTGTCATGGAAATGTACAAATTACTTTAATTAGAGTTGACTCTGCACATTAAGATTTGATAGGTAAAAGTATTTTAACATAAATAAATACACACATAACTTTTAAAATCAGTTTGTAAATATAATACATCACTACTGCATTGTGAACAACTGATAATATAGACAATAACACAAGACACACAGTACTTCAATACAGAGCTCCAAAGTTTAAAGTGAATTATGCATTACAGACATTTCAGCATTAAAAATGGGTTGACTGTATTTATGCAGAATAAAAGTATTTTATTACAAATACTAAAATAGCCTAAAAAACCTTCATTTTATACTAGCCAGGATTTGTTAATTACTAAGAAACAGATCAGGTAAGTAAACACTTTTCAGTTTAACACCAGCTAATTTGCATTTTGTCTGACTTTTTTGGGCAAATCCTTCAGCTTTTGTTTTAAGCTCAGCTGTTCAAACTTCACTTGCATCCTAGAACGTAAAACAACAACAAGAAACACATCATGGACATTGAAAAGCATAATGCGGAAGCTACAATGGTCAAACAGTTTTGGGCATCTATTGTTACCACATTAGCAGAGCAAATATTTCCCTGTCCTTAGTTGCACTCTGTTCCGAGAAATCACGTGACATCGTGACAAGGATATAAGTTGAGGCGGGAACAGTCTGACCCCTTCTGGCAGCATTTCCATAGTTTAAAGAGTTTGGAATAATATAATTTAAACTCAGAGCGCCACCTAGTGGAGAGACTAATACTAAAGAAGCAAAAATACATTTATCACAGATATGCATTAGTCTAGTGCTATAGTGTGTATTCTGAGAGGTAACTGGACCTTACGATGTCATAGTAGTCATTTTCAACTGAGTATTACGTTTTCAAAAGGCACAAAGATGGTCCTGAACCATCTGAAATTTGTACACAATTAGCGTGTGCGCCGTAAACAATGAAAATGAAATGCTGCAGCTGCATTCATGTTTTGGGTATTGATGGGAAGTCCAATTATTTTCCGCAAATCGGTTCTTTTGGACGGTTCGTTTCAATGAACCATCTGATTCATCCGTTAATTTACGTCATCGCGTAATGACGTCACTGCTAATACGCCGGCGTTGTAGAAAACACGCACAAACACATTCAATAAAGCCATAGGTAAGGCTATATTGCTGATTATATTTAATTAGTTATAATAATAAGGGTGTTTATTATTATCATCAGTGTTTCATTCAGTGAACTTACAATACAATCCTACATTAAAGATTTGCACCTAAAGCACCCAATACTGACACTGATATACAAACGTACGTTCTACACATGTTTAAAGCATACAAAGTGATTAAACTATTCTTAATTAAATCACCCTTTATTTTACAGAAACCATGATCCAGCTCATCTCAATTCAGATATAATCTGCATGCACAATAGTAACATTTGTTTACATGTCTAGACCGAAACTGCTGTCCTCGGATCAGTGTACAGTGTGCACTTTAATTATTGTCACTTTATACCTGTCTGCTACCTCAATAACTGCTATGTGCATAGAACTATCTCATAGTATGTTGTGTTTACGTTTGGCATTTTTAGAAACTGTCATCTTTTGCACTACTGTGTACTGGTCAGTGCTGCACTGTCTCTCACTGTGTCTATTGTCCTGTTCATTGTTATTATACTGTCCCATACTTTTTGCACACGTTTGCACGTGCACTTTATATAGGTATAGTATATATAGGTATATATATATATATATATAGGTATTTTATTTAGTTGTGTAGTCTCATGTGGTTCTGTGTTTGTCCTATGTTGTTTTTATGTAGCACCATGGTCCTGGAGGAACGTTGTCTTGTTGTCCTCCTGTACTAACTGTATATGGTTGAAACGACAATAAATAAACCACTTGACATGACTACTGTAGGTAGATTTCAGTACATACAGTAATGTATTTAAGCACTTCATGGCCTAAAAATACTGTTCAAATTAGTTTAAAGGAATGGTTCATCCATAAAAATAAGAATACCTACATAATTTACTCTCATGACGTTTCAAACGCATATGCTGTTCATTTTTGTGTGGAACATAAAATAAGTCGCTGATTTTCATACAATGGCAGTTCATTATGACAACATCTTTTAATCTTGATAAAGGATATAGAAGCAGTCCATACGACTCATCTGAAACTGATCCAATTCTCGTGGTCAACTCACTGATTCAGTTTGATCTCAAGTGGTTCTCAAGTTAACAGCTCACTGAAGGGGAAGATTATCAGTGAATAACGATTTAAATGTAGGTCTGTTCCCCACACAAAGTTATCATGTTACTTCAGAAGACCTGGAAATATAGCACATAAGTCAAATTGACTACTTTTATGGTGCTTTGATGGTGCTGTATTTATGGAGATATATGACAATATTTCATATGAATTGTAATTTTTTTGAAGAGTGGTGTGAAGAAGAATCTTCCAAATTTGTATCTTCTTTTCCAAACATAACAGTATACAGGTTTGGAACAACATGAGGGTGTGTACATAATGACAACATTTTCATTTTGCGGCTAACTATACCTTTAAACCCTTGTCTACACCAACCATTTCCAACACTGCATCCACATGTTTCAATAGTGTTTTGCACACAGCAAGCTAATTGATGATAACTCAATTTTAATTTCAATTTTGTTAACCAGATCCAACTGGAACGTTCTGTAGTTCTTCCCTGAACCCATCTAAAGGCTGTGAACAAACCTAAATGTGTCCATGATCCCAGGACTGGACTGGGTGGAGAAATTGTCCCAGGATTTTACATGGCAACTGGCCCAACTGTTGAAAATGACGTTGGTACCGTTTTGTGGTCCGTTCTGCATCAGCGGCGGCTCATTGTTGCTTAACCAATGTGAGCTGCTCTCACTGACTCCGCCCAAAGTTCCATCTACCTGAAAGCTGATTGGTCCAAAGTGTCCGCACAAGGAATTCATGAAAACACTCGCGCGTAACTGTGAAACACTGGGCCTACGTAACATTATATTTTGTGAGTGTCAGATTCCAAAACGTATGATCACAGTAGTTTGCAGTTACAACATTTGCATTGTTTGTGAGAGTACGGATCAAATAATTACCAACCGGTAGGTCTGCAGACACGATTGTTTTTACAAATGTTCATTTACGAGCAAGAACTGTTCCATATGAGCACGAATCACCACATTTTCGACTGGTTTATTCAACAGACATGACGTCTATTTCTACAGCTGCTCAGTTACGAGCACAAATTCTTGCGTACAAGTACGAATCAAGACAGAGTTTTGCCTGAAGCCGACTCCCCTTAGCGTGCACGCGCACAGTACCGCCGAGCTTCCACTAGATGGCAGTAAAATGTGGGAAATTCGTCTTCATTCAAGCCATCCGAAATTTCAGATGATATGTTATACATTTTCCAGTAGATGTCAGCACAGACTCTCAAATGTAATTCATAGAATTTCAAACGTCATTGACCTACATCCTTATGGAAACAGTTATCTGTGTTTCTACACAGCTCGTGAAACAAGTCGATTCTAGTCTCTTTTGTCTGCTATTTGAACGTTAAATCACTAGCCTACTGTAGATTTAACACTAAGGATTTTGGGCATTGGATGCCCAAAAAGTCATAAAAATAGGTATGGTCCATTGACACAAGCAGCACTGTATGTCCCATAACACATTTTATTTTATTGACTTAAACACTTATATTATTCAGGGGGGTGTTATCTAGGTAGGACACGTTTTACACCTCTGCCTGGATTCTACCTCCCTCATTATTCTGCATGGTTGGCCAAAAAGTCACAAAAATAGGATTGTTGCACTGTCACAAGAAGCACTCTATGTCTCATAACACTTTTGGTTCTACTGACTTAAACACTTATATTATTCAGGGGGGTATTATCTAGGCAGGGCAATTTTTACACCTCTACATGGATTCTACCTCATTTTTCTGCAGGGATGCTCAAAAAGTCATAAAAATATGCAACATTTTCACAAGAAGCACTCTAACTAAGTCCTTTATTGTTTTTTCTTTTCATTTTCTTTGTTCTATAGTTATTCATTATCTTCAGCAATGTTCAACTGTTCAGTCTCTTCTGCTTTTGCCAAGTAAAAACCAGAACATTTATCAAAACAAAACAAACATTTATAAATGACTTATCAGTACATAAAATACAAATCTACTGTCAAAACAAAAGGTGTATAAAATACAAATCAGTAAAAAAAGCTTCAGTAACACTCCAGCCCACCATGTTAGGTGTAAAACATTATTAGTGGGGAGTGTCAGCTACATTTTAAATGAAGTCCCACTCAAAGTCCATCCGTCTTTTTAAAAGATTTGATACCTTTGGACTGACAGTTACAGTTTTCTTCTGCACAATTTTTCCAGTTTTTTTAGACACCACTTTTCCCCATGCAGCCTTGGTCCCCTTTTCCGGATTTATTTCAATAAAGCGTCTGAAAAATAAGAGGGGAAGATTTTCAGTGAACAATGATTTAAAACTTTTATGATTTTGATGTTCAAAAATGTCCTCACCAATATTGTATAATTTCTGAAGACTTGGAATACACCACACAGGTCAAACGGGACATTTATGGTGCCTTTTTGTTCTTTATGGAGCTTGTCAGTGAATGCCCCCTTGTGTAAATTATCTATAAAAAGTCTGATGTTGTGTTCATGGAAGAAAGCAGTACAGGGTCTGAGCAACATGAGGGTGAGTACATTTTAAAGTACGTTTTTTTTTGGGTGGAACACAACGATATTTTAATATGATGATGATGAATTGTGATGTCTGGTTGTCAATACAATGCAATGAATGAAAACCAAAATATTAATCTCCAAAAAGGATTTAAAAGCATCTTAAAGATAGTCCTTTTTCACCAATCTTGACATCAGCATTTTCCCTGATGATCATGGTTTCACTACCTAGCACTCTGAGCGTGTGTCATATACGTGTAATCAGGACTGAAATCATCATTGTGCCTAGAGACTGCAATGGCAAGTTGTACAGTGTGTTACATTTTGGTCTGTTCTCAACTTTTACCTTTGAAGGAATTCCAGTGTGGATGCTGCTTCCTCTTGGTACTCCAAATTAAATATGTAATACAATGAAAACAATGCAGCAAGTCCAGTTAAAAAAGTCGGCTGCACACCCTCGCAGATTATTCGGCCTTCCAGGCTGATCATCCATCGTTTCATCCATTGTCCCAGAATATCACCTGGACCTTAAAGGAATGGATAGATAGATGAATGTGTACACTATGTTCTCATGACAGCCGGGTGTATAAAAACAGTGAGAAAATTATGCCAGCCCTAACAATGTCACACAATGTCATGTCTTCCAAGATAACAGAACCCACAATATTTCTGCAAAGAAAATAACTGAACACACCCCCAGTGAAGGGCTAGCCCTTTGAGTGTCAGATCACATGGTGTTTTCACCCAAAATGAAAATTGTCATCATTTGCTCACCCTTGTGTTGCTCCAAATCTGCTTTACTTTATTTCTTCAGTGGACCAGAAATGGAAATGTAGGCAGAATATTAGGGACTGACAGCATCAGTTACCATTCACTTTCCTTGAATCTTTTTTCAAAATAATATTGAATGATAACTGACAGAGCCAGTCCCTAGAAAGAAGGTTATATGTGTTTGTAACAACATGCCTGTGAGTACATGATGACAATTGAACACAGACAATTCAAAAGACTGAGAGCTTTCTTATAGTGAAACTAAATGCAGACATATCTAATGTGATATACTTGCCAAGCAGGATAAAACGAGCAGTCACAGGCAGGTTACCCGTCTTCTCAAAGTCAGCAAGAGTGGCAGACATCTATTTGTAAAGATAACAATTTTTGAAAAAAGAAAAAAAATTGCTGCTGCTAATATTGTACCGAGGCAATAGGCCTGTTATATATAAATTATAATTGTCTCATCATTTACTCACCTTTATGTTCATTTAAACACATATACCACAAAATATGACATTTTGATGGAGATGTAATGTCTGTTTGTCCATACAGTGCACAAGAAGAGAATGAGGACCAAAATCTCAAACACCAAAATGGACATAAATTGAGGATAAAAGTAATTCATACGAGTCAAGTGGTTTAACCAGCCTTCTGAAGTGATTCAACTGGTTTTGGGTGAGAACAGACCAAACACTTTCGACTGTACATCTTGCCATTGCAGTCTCAAGGCACACTAATGAATTCAAGCTCAAGTACACTTCCTAGCACTTGCTGCATATGCAGAGCACTAGGAATTGTGAACAAGCTTGAATTCATGTTTGCCAAGGAGACTGACGATTTCTAGCTGTACAATGAAAATAAGTTACATTGGTCTGTTCTCACCCAAAACCATTTGGATTGCTTTAGAAGACATTAATTAAATTACTGGAGTCTTATGCATTACCTTAATGGTGCCTTTATGTCCTTTTTGCAGCTTGAATGTTGGTTCCCATTCACTTGCATTGTATGGACAAACAGACATAATTTCTAAATTAAAATATCATCTTTTGTGTTCCACAGAAGAAAGTCAAATGATTTTGAGAGCATAAGGGTGAGTAAATGATGAGAGAACTATCATTTTTAGGTGAACCATTTTATACAGATATTCATACTAAGAACAAACACAATGAATATGAAGACAAACTTACATTTTCTTGAAGAATTAGTCCTTCTTGCTTCTCTACGAAGTGAGCCATTAGGAGTTGAACTACGTGGTGTGATGAAATCAATAGCTTCATCTTTGGAAAGGATGGATTTAACTTCTGAGTTTAATTTCAACAGAGGCATCCGTCTCCTCTGAAGGAAGATCAGGCTGGAACCATGTGCAACCATACGTGTCAGTAGGTCCTCTTTTAACACCATTACCTGATGACTGGTGTTGTCGGAAGCTGGTGGTCCGACTAAGATTCTCTATTCTCGTCTTTATCTGGGCCAAAAGTGAGCTGTAACCCTCCCCTACAATTCGGCCAACATGAAGCTAATCCGCAAAGCTCTGGGGATACTGATGGACAATCACTTTACAATTGACAAGAATTGAGCACGTGTTGGGGCTGGCTGACCATTTGCCATGTTGCTGGTGGTGAAGGTCTCTTCCCAGAGGAGATAGCAGACTGAATTTCTGCAGGCATGTGCTGCCATGGTACCTGGAAAGCATCTGTCCATGATTTCTTACTTTGGGATATAGATGGCCGATTGTCTTCAAGACTGCTTGATTATCTGTCAGTAGAGACCGACAACATATTAGAAGAGCATGTCAGTGGTGAGGAGCTCCCTGGTAAGGAAGGAGTGTGCTGCTGCATGATGGTGAGATCCAAAGTAACAGTTTCTGTCTCTAAGTCACACAAAAATTATTGAAAAGGCAGCTAAAATCCACTTATGATAGATCTGTAGACACACAACTTGATATATACAGAATGTATACAATTCCATGCATTGCTACAATGGCCAGTTTTGCACAAATTCAGACATCAAAAATGTCACATAACAGTCCAATATTTAAAAAATATGTAAGTGAATTATATCTAAAACTATTCACACTGTTCATGTTACTACTTGAATGAGTGAGCATGCAAACAAACAAATTCTGTTGAATGAAATTGAGTGAAAAATACTAAGCCATGATGAATTGGAAATTATTAGGAATCATCTCGACATCCCAAACATGCACTTATACCTCTTTAGTCATTCAGAAATGTATGAAATGTATATTCTTGCTTTTGAGAGTAAAACTAGAGGAAATGTGAGATTATAATTACCCATTTTAAAAGCATTGAGAAGTTTCCAGAGTTTTATAGTTGCTAGTATGTCACTGATGTCGTGTTGTTGTCATCAGTATGTCACTGATGTCGTGTTGTTGTCGTGTTGTTGTCATCAGTATGTCACTGATGTCGTGTTGTTGTCGTGTTGTTGTCATCAGTATGTCACTGATGTCGTGTTGTTGTCATCAGTATGTCACTGATGTCGTGTTGTTGTCGTGTTGTTGTCATCAGTATGTCACTGATGTCGTGTTGTTGTCATCAGTATGTCACTGATGTCGTGTTGTTGTCGTGTTGTTGTCATCAGTATGTCACTGATGTCGTGTTGTTGTCGTGTTGTTGTCATCAGTATGTCACTGATGTCGTGTTGTTGTCGTGTTGTTGTCATCAGTATGTCACTGATGTCGTGTTGTTGTCATCAGTATGTCACTGATGTCGTGTTGTTGAACAAACTGAAGATCTTCTTTGGATTCCAATCCAGAGTTTATAAGTCTGTCAATCAAAAGCTGTGTTGTGTTTTCATCATTTGCCGGCAAAGCCCTGATGATGATTTCCCTCAATTCTCCAGCTAAGGAGGACATTGCTCTAAATTGAGACCAAAGAATGATGAAGAACTATTACAGATATATCAAACACTGTGTACTTTGACAAGGGATAATAAAGGTCATTCTGATTAACACAACAGTATCCATTAATGGTGTCAAGCAGTGAATACCCATGTCATGGATACTGCTAGTTTGGAAAAGTTGTGTGATGAAATACACTGCAGTATTGTGTATGACTGTCATCACAATCCTCCCCACAATGAGCCCCTCATCAGTTTTGCAAATGACAACAAACACATTTTTTTTGTATTTTGTGCCTTTTACAGTTGCCTCATGAGCAATCAAAGTATTTTCAGGTTGAAAATCATATCCTGATACAGATTCACTTATGGCATCATTGTAGTCACTCACCACAAACTCTGTTGCCTTTTCTGCTACAACAGCAGGAGCGAAAAGCTCACCAGCACGAAGAAATGCCTGCAGAAGCTGATGTCTTTCTGCGAGAGTTGAGCACAGATTTTTAAAGTTATGCAATTTTCTTACACTCTGTTTGAAAAACATGTGCTTGCTTTCTAATCTTAAAGTCCACAGACGGATGAGTGGTCCAAAACGAATAACGAGCTCTGGGTAGTGGCTAAGGTGTTTAGGCCTGAGACAGCGAGTAGGAAAAATGTGTTTCCTGAAATGTAGGTATTCATCAATCAAAATTCTCAAAAACCCTACCTGACCACTGGAAATGATTGATGTTCAAACAAGTTCAATAATTTCCCTTAATAGTAAAATTAGTTGCCAAACTTCATTCTCACCAGCCGATTCAATTTTGTCACCAATCAACATTGGTTAGCATACTCAAAAATCACCAGTTCTGGACAGCTTGCCCACTAGGGCTGTAACGATACACAAAATCCACGGTTCGGTTCACACCTTGATTTTTGAGCCACGGTTCGGTTCATACCTCGATATGTTTTTTATGTTTGGTGTTGAATAAGAAAAAACAAATATGAAAAAAACAAATATTTATTAAATCGCCTATAGGTTCAACAATTTGGAACACTGGAAAGAACAGATATGAATAACATAATTACCTAGATTGACTTGAACACTAAATAACAAGATTAACTGTTCACATAAACTAACAATGTAAGGAAAATAAATAAATAGTGATAAATAACAAATAACTAATAACTAATAAATTGTCTTCCACACTCTGAGGAAACAGGCTGTGCTGTAACCCATGAACTAAGTAAATAACTTTTCTCTTTGTGAACAGTATTCTTCAGAATTTAACTAAATTAAATAATAAAACATTTCTGTGTAAACATATTTCAAGTAAGTTTAAAGTTTTTCTTTAGGAACACCATCATGTCCACAATGTCTGGTGACAGGCTTGCTCTCTGTGCTGTGATGATGTCCCCTGCAGTGGAGAAAACCCTCTCACTTGGGACAGATGTGGCTGGGACTCCAAGGTAACGTTTAGCCAACTTGGCTAAATGGGGAAACTGACTCTCATTGTCCTTCCACCACATAAGTGGATTTGACTCCACTGGGAGGTTCTGCACTGTCTTGTAATGTTGCACCTCCTCCTCCACCACTTGAGACAAGGCTTGGATGGTGGTGGTGACTTTTCCGCTGGAAAGATGTTTCCAAACAGTTCAGTGATTGCTGCTCTTTTTGCCGGAGGACAGTCACTGCTGCTGGATGCCACCTCTGATTGCTCCTCTTTCTCTCCGGAGGCCTGGGCCTATCAAAGCAAACACAATTGCAATATGATGTCAGATATTATTACAGTGAATTATCCAAATATGGAAATCCAGAAAAAATACATAAATAAAACGACCTAAAATAGACAAACATTTCTGAAGGTTAAAACTTTTATAATCTGGCTATATTTAATTGCTGAAATGTAATTAAAATAAAACTGATTTACACTGTGCTTTTCACAGCGTTTTATTTAAATAAATTCTGTTCAGATTAAAACTATTTAACAAATACCTGTGGTGGACAGTCTTCCAGAATACTGTCAATCACGCTTATGAAGATCATGCCACAGGTGGCCTCATCCAGAAAAGGCAGAGATTTGAAAACGTGGGTCAAGTGCAGTGCTCACATAAAGAACATTTGTTAGTGTTGTGTAAGTATCAGGGGTAACTCTCTTTTAAGTCAGATGCAATGGCAGTTTTGACATCTTTCACAACTGTTGAATCTGAGTCATTGTGCCTGATGGATGGATGCCAAGATTGTGTGTTTCAGTGGCATTATCATTGAAACTGTTGGCAGCTGGTCTGTGCTCATGATAGTTGCCACTGTTTTGAGTGGTTTGAGAGCCCGAACCACATCCTCAGCTACTTTCAGGTCATCATCGGACAAAGTAACAATGTCCTTGATGTTCCTCTGAACACTCTGTTCTAGGTAGAGCTCAAGCATGTCGTGGCTTGAGTTCCACCTGGTCGGTATATCTTGTATTAGCTTATGTGAATGAAGCTGGAGCATTTCTTGTTTTGTCTTTAACACTGCTGCAGCTGTAGTGCTTCGATGGAAAAAGTGACCACTTTTCTCACTCTGCCTAAAAGCTGGGACAGTTGGTTAACACTCATTCCCTTCTGTGAAGCCAGATTTAGAGTATGCGCAAAGCATCGAATGTGGGGTGAAAATCTTTTTGTAGGATCTCTGACAATTGTTCACTAGTGTGACTTTCGTAGACAGCGCAAGTCTGGAGAACAGGGTTTGAAATTAGGCTACCCCATTATCCGTAATATAGTGCGCGGTAATGGTCATGTAGCTTTCTGTTGCACGGACGTCCACCCATCTGTAAATGCAATGAATTTGGGATTATCCAACTCCTCCTGTAGTTTAACCTTCACTTCCTCATAAAATGTAGGCAACACCTTTTGTGTGAAATGCGTTCGGCTTGGCACTACATATCTGGATTCCAGACGCGGAGCAAATTTTTGAATCCGGTGTTTTCAACCACTGAAAAGGGGGACATATTCAGGGCCATGAAAGCGCCGATTGCATTGGTAATATTTTGAGCACGGTCGGAGTTGGCTGGTAACTTCATTTGAAAGGCATCAGGAAGAGTAACCTGCTGATGTTGAGTGTGAAGTCATACTTGCCTTAACTTACTAACTAAATAGAATAAACATTTCAAGTGCATGTAATATTTACTGTAAAACGAGAAAATGAAATTTGTTGTACACTGTAAAAAATGATTTTATGGCAAAGTAAATAAAACAGGAAAAATCATGTATCTTTTGCTAAGAATCATTTTGTAAAAATGAAAACTTTAGAATATTAAGTAAATCCTAATTATATACTCAATTTTTACTTGTAAATATTAGACATCCAACAGACAAGTAAATTTGACTTCTGACTCTCTGCCATATTTACACGCATTAATCAAGTACTTGAAGCAAATATTATAAAAATCAAGTAAAATTTACGTCCTTGAAGAAAGGAATCTGCGCGTGCGCGGAAAGAAGAAAACCCGCGATCACTGAGGGATTTCCAATCTCCACTCCATCTGCTCTCGACGGGTAAGTAACAGTAAAAAACTGCATTATTTCGGATTTGTTTTTGTAATTTATTCAGTAAATGTCTTAATCACTTAATTCTATACATTTGAAAAGTTTAGTGTTCTTAATGACGAGTTAGCTTCGTAAGACGCGTTAACCATATTTTTTTCCTCAGTTTTAAACTTTACGTTTTACACACAAGTAAGTTACGCCTAAAAACCATGAATACTTAAATCATGATCTTTTTGTTTAAGTAAGGGTTAATGCCCGACGAGGTGTCCATTGTCAGGTAACGTTATTAAAGCCCATGGTGCAGGTTAAACACCACTGTCGATTAATGGGTAGATAAAGCAGTCAAGATATGTATATAAAGTTAGAAATGTCTCCAAAATGGTGTTAAAGTCCAGTTTTTGGTTTTAGTAAAGCGGTTATTTTTTACGCGATTCGGCGATGGCGTCACATGAGGTAGACGCGGTGGAATGTAGCCTCAGCCGTTCTCAGCTACTTGAACTAATTCTAGCAGACTAGCACTGACTACTATGGCGTCTAACTGGGATGAGGAAGAGGTGGCAAGACCCACAGTTAACATTTATGATGGCCCACAGCCATACCATTTCGAACCGTTTAGACGTGAGAGGGCGAATGAGGAAATACCGAGAGCAGATGGCCGTCAAAGACAAATAAATGCATGGTCAGAGGAGAATGAATGGAGAGTTGGTGTAGTGTCCTGGTGAGTTGCTATCATTTAGAAATGCAGCAATGACCGCTGGAGCTAGTAGTCTATGAACAGCAGTGCATACAATAACTTTTATGCTTTATTTCTAAGCTTTTACCTCTTTCTCCGGTGAAAATGTTGTTTCGCCGTAGCCACACTGTGATTATTGTTGATAGTGCCAACTAGTTTTCCTCGTGATTGATTGTCCTTGACACCGTCAGGCTTACCGGGAGAGGGAGTGAGTAGTTTGCGTCTGTGTCGCTGTGTTTGGCAGGTGTCTGTGTGGGCGGTGTCGTCCCATGGAAACTGTGGTGGAGAGCTTGTGTTGTAGGGAGGTGAGCGCGTTTTGGTCGAGGATCTCACCCCGCGGCCAGCAGATGTAACGTGCCTAACGCAGCATCCTGGATTTGAGGCATGCTGCCTGAATCCGTTTGTGCTACAAATAGCATATTCACACTTCAGACAGGATCATGGTCCCCTTCAAGCCAGCACGCACGAGTATGTTCATGGTTTATGTTTACTTTACCGATGTTTTTACACTGAGTCCTTTGAACAACAGCAATAGGTGACAGGAGATGTGTTGCATGCACAAACATGCATAAGAGACAGGCTTCAAATGACGTTTCCAACCTACTTACAGAGTTTAAAACTTAAGAATCTTTCCTACTTATTCCTAGGCAATACCGGTACACTGCGTACAGGCAGGCTATACAGCTGGGCTTATGGAGTTTTAGGGAGCAGTATAAGGAAGCCTCTACCCTCTTGTGTGGTTTCAACCATCAGACAAAACTTCCAAAGTGGTGACCAAACCTATCAGGGCTTTCAATGGCCTCGTTTGGATGAGAATGAATAAAAATAATTGTTTATTCTGTTGTGATCGCCTAATTGCCCTTAAAATGTTATAAAGTACACAGAACACATGAATTTTAATAAGAAAAAACAGTTTATTGGCATTGCTTGTAAGGGTTACTAAACATTTACTGAACAAGGACAAGGATTACTGAACAAAGACACAGGTTGCAAGTAAACAAATCTATATAAAAAAGCCCACTGATGAAGGGCTAGACCTGAAACCTTTGCACATTGTTTCTTTTGCCTGCAAAAGTGTGGTCTTACCTGAGGGTCAACTGATGGTTCTCGCACTCACTCACACTCACTTACTCACACACAGTCACTCACACACTCACACTCTTTCATGAATGCATATGCAGTGATACATGCAAAAGCATATCAAGCTGACACACAGTGAACCCAGACAACACCGCACACAGAGGTTGACAAGGCACAGGTAAAATGATTGGTAAATTATTTTGAATTACATAAAACAAATTTCATGCAAATAACAGACAGAGGAGCAGACATGCAGCATGCAGGACCCTTGAATGGGGTACAGCGACAATTAATGCCACTTACAAAGACAAAAAAAGTAATGATTTAGTGCAAAGTAAAACCAAAGCAACAACACACAAAACATGCAGAATACAGGAAACCACCACCAAATGAGATGACAGGGACAGAAGGAAAGAAGATAAATAACAACTAAAATAAATACTTACAACTAAATCATTGGACTTGTCTGTGGAAAAAAATAATAATAATAATAATGTGAATTTAGGTTCTCTTGTAAGCGTGACTGCCGGGCTAGGAAGAGGCTGGCGGCCTCCTCCTTAGGAACCTGTTCGAAGGATTTAGCGATGAGGGCGGGTGCATTGGAGGACAAATTAGGCTAACCTCTCGAAGAGCTGCAGGTGAATGGGTGTAGCTTTCCTGAAGGGCCTTCATCAATGATGTTGCATAACCTGCAGATATAATAATAATAATACTGAATAAAGATCATTGCCACTGATCACAGATGTCTCGTGAGCCATCTCAAAATATGATAGAACTGCATGACACTGCTTACCGTATGAGGCTGCCTCTTTGATGGGGCGCACCACATGGGCACCTTTTCTGAAGCCGGATACCGCACACAGTACTTCTCCGTCCCATCACTTTTCCGTGCTGTCTCGCGGTTGGCATTGTGATTGTAATGCAGCGCCGCTAAGAGAAGCCTACAAAATAACACATTTGAGATTTTTTTTACTACAATAGGCATGATAATAGGTACTATTATTACTATAAAAGGCATAATAATTGGCTGTATTATTCCTTGGATAGCACTGACCTGCTATACATCCCAACGTATGAAAACCCTGTGTGCTTGGGTGCGAAGTGCAAGATGAGGGAGTGGTAAGCCTCAAGGGAGAATGTCTGATGCTGTGGAGACAGCTGTCGAACATCTTTCAGTAAGGCAGTCCTCGTGATTATGTTCTCCAACTTTACTGCTGCCAATGAGCCTGCAAAGACCAAGACAGGGAGGCAGACAGACACACAGATGGAAAGCGTATAAATAGACAAGATAGATTCAGACAAAATTCTTTTTAATGGAAACACATGAAATGGTCCTGCATATGAATTATAGCAACATAAACAGTAAACAGAATGTTGAGATTGCCAGGAATGAAAAATAATTTAATCATCATAGGTCACATGTCAAGCACTCAGACAGCAAATACAACAAAACTGTAGGCGTACATAATACCACATGCTGTGTACTGTACCTGGGTCAGCCACTCTTTGTGCTGATCCCGTCTAGGGCCATGGGCACAACTGGAGAAAGCAGGGTGTCATGGTCATGGATGTCCTGGATGTGGTTGACTAAACTTTTCCATTTAGCCTCCATGACTGCTGGGTTGCCGTCTGGGGTTGAGGCTGCAGTCCAATAGAGGTGATTCACTATAGCAGGCCTCCACAGCTGTAGTTGGTCACACTCTTTTGAAGCTGCATCCAATGCCTTCCCCAGACCTGTTTTAGAACAAATGGTATTAATTGATATGCACTAACAAAAACTGCTTCAAGGTTCCAACAATGGATACATACTTTTGGCAATGTGCCACACATCAAAATAATGCCGTGTCCCTTCAGGGCTCAGCTCCTCTCTCACCCATTTGGCAACCTAAGGAGAAATAAACAAACTTTTGTGGATGATTGACCTGTGTGGCCCTCCGTGTATCAGCAAACCACAAACATCCAGCTTCAGTGCAATTCAGATGTTTACATTCTATACTGCATTTTTATTGTAAATACCTGGCGATGACGGTCCGTGATCAGCGTTGCTAAATGCAGGTCCTTTCCCTCAGCAGGCCAACACTGCGCTTGAGCCCTTCAAGCTCACACCATGAGCTGTTGGGGACCTCTGAGCTCTGCAACATGACATAACAGTGTAAGTGTAAAATGCTGGTGTTGTTGAAGGAGGCGTGAATGAACCGGCGCGTTGCTGGTCCAAGCATTACGATACACTGTACTCTAGTTAGGCAATACACAAAGCTCTAAGCATCGTTGTACTAGTGGAAAGATGTTATATTAATATACAATCAGTTTACTAAATTGCAGAGTTCATTTCTTTGTCTAATAACATCAGGTTTACCTGAACAAGCTGAACATCCACCACCTTGTTCACTCTGTCCTCGATCAGAGAGTAGGATCCATACTTCACGCAGTGCCCAGGAGAATCTGACCTGGAATTAATTACAAATTTGAATTAGGTTTCAAGTTTTTAATAACCAAGGTCTGTAAAGACAATCCACCATGTCATCTGCAAATGCCAACTAAAGCCACCCTACATGATAACAAATAAAAAAATCAAAATGTGCAACTGGTCTATGAGCTCTCACACTGGTTTACCTGCAGTCACCAGCAAGAACTAGCCCGCCATCCATTGCCCGTAGGTCACTAAAATTCTTAAGCTTGATCGTTTTGCCAGGCCTGAGCGATTACAGGGATGGTGTAGCGGCGCTGATGGCAAAGTAACTGCTCGCACTGATGCACTGCAGGCCAAACAGAGTCAACATTCTTAATGTCTGGGTGGCCAAACATCCAGTGAAATGAATGGCCCCGCTTAACAGGAGGTCGCAGGTCGGCATGTTCCTGTGGAGCATTGGCTGGTTTTGCCAGAAACGGTGGTAGCCACATGATGCACAGACCTAGATAATGTAAAAAAAAAAAAAAAAAAAGAAGTGTAATCAACAGTATATCAGGATTCAATATAGATTAGGTACTGTACATTACTGGTCAAAGGTTTCATGTTTTCAATGAAACACACATGACCAATACAGTATAACACTCAAATATGATGCCATCACAAACCAATAGACTAAAGCCAGCCTGGTACATACATTGTAAATTAAATTAACTGGCAAGACAGTCAGAGCTATCAGATTGTAATTAGATATTCTGATTTTCTAATCAGATGGCCTGCTGCGTAAACAAAACCGTACCTGCTTGATCTTAAGAAAAGTTCCTTCCTGCTGCACGATGCTACTATCTGACCTCTCACAACAGGCTGGACAGATGACAAAAGGCCCATCAGCTCCTCTTGGCAAACAATGAATTTGTCAATGCCACTACAAGAACAAAAAAAATTGTTGTTGGGGGGCATTCAAACTACCAAAGCTACAGTACACAAAAATGAGCATTCAAAATGGTCTATGTTGGTTTTAAACTATCTCACTTGTGATGGGGGTCACTGCGTGTAAGGTGGCTCCTCATCAAACAAGTCTTCCTCATGCATCGGCTCTTGGGCACCCACGATAAGTCACTGATGACAGAGGCATTATCATCATCTTCATCTGTCTGTTCAGGACTAGCAAGAGTGGAGGTTTGTGTGCGAATGATGTCTGTGTGCCCACGCTGACCATCTTGGGCTTCAGGTTAACCTGCACAGCTGTGGAGAGGCAGTAAACATACCCAAACATGAGACAATCATGGCAAATCTAAACTGGTATGTTTTTTGGTGTAGGCTATGTATTAATTTAATCAATGTGTATGGAAATGTTCTGATTGCATAGATACTGGCAATGTTTTAGAGACTATATCTAATAACTACCCCTTAAAATACCCAAGTTTTACCGTGAGACCATCGGGGCTTCAAAGAACACTGTGTCCCAGCGTCAGAAGTGGAGGAGGGCAAGGGCTGATCCCCAGTATCGACACTCTCCACAGTGTCTACACTGTCCACAGTCTCCTGCTGTGAGGCGTCTGTCAACATCTTGCGAAAACAAATATGAAAAAGGGTCAGCAAAATGCAAATGAGTGTAGTGGTGAAATAAGAGGTGGGTATACTATGAATACTTAGAACAGTGATTCACTAAGCACATTGGGTGTACAAGCACATTGCAGGAGTACATGGAAACATTTAATCATTTATTTTCAACTTGGAAGTACTGAGAATTATTTACTTATCATCTTTGAAATTCCAAGAAGATAAGTAAATATTCCCAGTCATTTCATAAGTCCATCAATAAAATGGGGCGTGTGTGCTACAACTAGCGTTAGTTTCCCAGTGGAAACAATAACCTATGGCACAGCCATAAAGCTTTCATGATGATATGGACTTTTACTTCAGGGCAATTTTGTTATTATTCTAATTTTTATTAGTGAATCACGAAATATGCTCTTCTAATGTCAGAGTGATCGGTGCTTGTAAGTTAGTGGAGGCTGTGTCAAAGGGAACACGGTATACAAAATACACACAGAGCTAGCTAACACGCAGCTTGTAAACATTAGCGTTAGCATGATGCTTACCGTGGCAATTTCTCAGCTTGCGACAGGCGGTGTCTCTCGACCTCGGGGCGGGGCAAGCAGAGAGGTTTGCGTTCACAGGCGACGGCGGTAGGAAGTAATTTAGCACTCCTCTCACTCTTTAATCCAAGTGAGACCATTTTAGCATCCCTGAGTGGTAATCCTCCTCTTTGAAATCGCGCTGCATATTCTCGAGTAGGCGGTGACAGAGCTAGCTGAAAAATCTGCCCGCCTAATCTTCACAAACTGCACCCAGCTCGGAAGATCCCTTTGTCCTTGGGGAAGGAATGGACCCTATGTCCAGTTTTGCTGGAGTTCTTGCACCACTACAAACACAGTAATAAACCATTTTGACTAGCGTTATTTATGATCTACTCTTTATCTATCTCTAAGCTATCTGTTATGCTATGCTATCTCTCACTATCTATGCTATTCTATCTATGCTATGCTATTCTATCTATCTATCTATCTACTTACTATAATCTGTCACTGTCACTCTTTCACTAGTTAGCTACTCCTCGTCTCACTCTCCCTCAATTGTAAGAGTGGGCAGCGGGCTTTCTTCTGTCGATCTAACAGTCAGCGAGTACCTCATGTGGCGTCATGGAATGCATTGTGGGAGAAATAAGAATAATCGCTAAGCTGTAGCTAAAAGCTAACATATCACCTACTTTTCCGTATTATATTTCTTTTTTGTAGTACCCTACAACATCAAATACAATGGATAACTGTTTAAATGTTTATTACCAACTAGAAAATTGCCAAAAAAAAAAAACCTGCACCATGGGCTTTAGCGTTAATGGACGGCTGGCGTCGTGCGGAGGACAGTTGCCTCCGCCGAAGTCCATCAAGTTAATACCTAACTTTAGACTATGGACACCTCGAAGGGCATTGACCCGCTTATACCATGGTCACTTGCCAAATAACACATTTTTAAAACATCAGTTTATATTTTAATTAGTTTTACAATCGAAATCTAAAGTTTTTACAAACAATAACTTGGATTCCTGGTTACGCTCTGACGGTTTATTTAGCAACCAAAGATATAGTCCGCTCAGCTCGTAGAACAGTTTTTTAAATTGTTAACGGATACTTTGACTGCCTGTTGCTATGGTTACTCACAGCTGATGTAGCCAGCGCATTTATTTATTAATTTCGAACGGTAAACAGTCAGTTTCACCAGAACTCCTTTACTAGGTGTAACATCATTTAGATAGACGCCCCGTGGGGCCGCCATTTTAGACCGTCACCCGCTCCACTCAGTGTAATCTGTTTAGCAGGTGCAATGAGCTGTCAGCGCATTTAATTAATCATACCGAACTGATTTTCACGCGGGGGTTTTTTTCTGCAAATGTCATACAGGTAGCTATGATAGAGGACACATGGTTCGGCGTATTTTATTATTCATAGTGGGCTTAACAGTAATAGAATATTCTGATATATGATATAAAGTGGCCATTATCCCATAAAAGGGGGAAACACTGGGACATTTTGACTATCAATCTGATTGAAAAACCTAATGTTGTGTCTTCAAAAACAAAACGGGGACAGAGGTAAGTTAGTTTTTTCTGTATTTAGACAGGGACAGGCAACCAAAAACAGGGACTGTTCCCTGAAACCGGGATGTCTGGTCACCCTGTGATATGTGATGTAGGCTATGATAACGTTATGTATTTTGCAAATCACACACTATACAACTATGATAGGAAAGGAGAAAGAGATAGTGGCAGTAAAGTCAAATATTTTAATAAGTTGAATAAACAATATAATTATGATTATATTATATTAGAGTCTACTTAAAGCTTTTTATATTTGTCTCTCTCTGTCACACACACACACACACACACACACACACACTGTACTACCGCGTTGTTCTGCATCCATCTCTTCCATCTCTTCCCAGCCCTTGACATTTAGCAGCCCGCCTCCCGAGTCCCAACACACACACACACACACACACACACACGAAATAGTGAAGCTACCACCATAATTCGTTGCCTTATTTAAATCAAGACGAGTAAAAAATTAGTACTCTCAAATTCCTAATTCGTTGCCATGATATATTTATCTGCATGCTGTGTGCATTAATGTGAGGAAATGGCTATGAGAGTAAGGTCATGCAGGATGTTTTAATGTTTTTGATATGATTTGGTATGTGTGAAATTAATAATGTGAATGCAAATTAATCAACTTTTAATTTAACAGTATTTGCTGTTTACTGATTGTTTGTTTTCTCTTTTCTTAATTTCAGAATATTTCTCAAATGCAAACTGCATACTCCTTTGTGGCCTCATTGCTGTAAACCGGACAAAGAGAGAGACCGAACACACTGAATTGTTCTCCTTAAGTCCACACAGGGGTACAATGTTTTTTTTTTATATTGATTCAAGCATTACAGAATGAACTTTCTTCAATCAAATCTTCATTAATTTTCACATGAGGTGGTTGTGCAAAACATGTAACTATACTACATTGAAAAGATCTGACCTTTTAAAACATTACAGACTGAAGCACGGGCACAGCACACAAAACCACTCAATTCCTTGCCCTTACTCAGATTGTCCTTGTTGCTTAAGGACCTGGAGTGCCCTTCACTCTCATTTGTCCAAAACCACAGAGAGTCATTGGACTTTACACAGGCCCTATCATTTAGGCATGAAGTTGTCAATCTCAGCCCACCAATTAAAGATTGCCAGGAGAGATGGCCTGCTTTATTCACAGAAGCACAGGTAAGTTACATTATTGTAGGTGTTATATTTTGATTGTTTGATGTCCATATAAGGATTTTTTGTGTATGAATTATTTAACTCTTTACAGATTAAGGAGGAATTCGAAGAATTACTGCTGTGCCCCTGAGCAAACCTTTATGTACAAACTAGATGGCTACACACCAAGAATCTTGGAGCTTTTGAAAGCTAAGGGAGGTGTTGCAGGAGTGAAGATACAGTCACGGCTCAGTGCATTGCTTCAGGTATGCAAAAAAGTAGCTGTATGAACAGAGGTTTAAAGTCCAGGTTCAGAAAGTAAAAGTCCTCCTCAGTATTTTGTTCCAATCACCTGGATTTGCTAATTAGCACAGTTTTCCAGCCATGGGTGGAATAAACATATGGCAGGGCTTTCCCTTTCTGACCCCTGGACTTTACACCTCTGTTGATATTCTGTTATGTTGATTTGTGTATTGGCTGCTAAAATGTGGTGGATCATCATTTACAAATGCCGCTCGATAACACCCATTCCGCCACACTCTTCTATCTGTCCCTCCATCTGTTTTTCTGACTATTTTACTTACTGAAACCCTTCAAAACTTTTTTAAAATGTTAACTTTTATAAATCTTAAAAATTGAAAAAAGTTTGTCAAATGACAATTATTTAGTATTGATTATTAGAAATAAATCTCTTCCCAGGGTCACACCATTGAGAAAAGACGAGATGCCGTGATCCGCAGTCTCATTGAATATCTTAGTGAGGTGGAGGAGAATCTTTTCAAAGACGGCAGTGTAAGTCCCAGACATGTCATGCTAATAATTTCTATCCAATCTGCCACATAAGATATTCAAAGTGTTAGAAATGAAAGATTCATATTTATAGAGATGGTACACCCAAAAATGAAAAGAGTAAATATTTACAGCTAAAATGTTAGTTCAGATTGTTAGCTCGGTTTTCATCAAAAATATGAGGTTGAGTAAATAATGAAAGAATTTTTTATTTTTGGGTGAACTAACCCTTTTAAACCATTCTCCTCAAGTGCGTGTTACATGGGGTCAGTGGATATTGGATGTTTATTTGATTGGATGTTGAAACAATACAAGGGTGGGTGAATAAGTTCCAAATTTCTATTTTTGGATGAAATTGGTGATGGCTTCTTAAGTAAAAATTACTAATTTCCCAATCACCGAAGCCCAGTCATTCTCATATTGGTAACACAAGACCGCAAAGCCTGGTAGGCTGCTCCAACTTGTCATGTGGAAAGATGTAAAATTGTCCTAAACCTTTTTTTTTATGTTTATACAACATTAAAGCTTATGAGGGTATTAACCTTTTAAATTTGTTTTTTCCCTCATCCTCCTGGATTGCATAAGGATGACGATCAAGAAAACTTCACGGAAGATGTCCTGATGATTCTTGTCCATGGAAACGGAGACGGAGAGCCAGTGGTGTCCATTGTGCTTGAAGGAAGCAAGGTCCTAACTAAATGCGGAAATACTGCAAAAGCTTGTGCTCTCCTGATGGGACTGGTATATGCCTTAAATCTTCAGTATCCCTCCAAGCTGAAGTACACTTTTGAGGTTTTCCAGAAACTGTTTCTGGATCTTGATGGTCTGAAGCTCTCTCCTAAAGTACGATCTTTGAAAAATAAGCTGCTTGCTTGAAATATTTCCATGGATGTTCATAGGCATTGATCTGCCTTGTTGACTCTTGCTCCAAAATGTTCATTGTGTGCAACCTTTACATTTATATTTTTATTTGTTGTTAACATAACAGATGTGCATTCAACTGAGTTGATAATGGTTGCCTCATTTGATAACTGTTTTGTACAAATGTTTTTATATTTACAATTTGCAGGATTTGTATTTCAGATTTTTTATTAGCTTAAAAAGGCTTTCTAAATGCACTTGGGCAAGGACTTTATGAGTTTCCTTTTTAAGGGTAGGGGGTGGGGGCTTGGTTAGCAAGTTTTATTTGTGACAGCAGTTTGTTAAAGGATTAGTTCACCTCAAAATGAAAATCTCCTAATAATTTACTCACCCCAATGCCATCCAAGATATCCATGTCTTTCTTTCCTCAGTGGAAGAGAAATTAAGTTTTTTGAGGAAAACATTTCTGGATTTTTCTTTGAATAATGGACTTCAATGGCAACCACGGTTTTGAAGTCCAAATCAATGCAGTATTCAATGGATATAAGACATGGATATCTTGGATGGCATTGGGGTGAGTAAATTATTAGGAAATTTTCATTTTGAGGTGAACTAATCCTTTAATGTCATGTTTTGATACTGAGATTTAGAATTAACTTGACTTAAGTTACATGTTTTTGTATCGTAGATCTTCATAGGGATTTATCTGCTTTGTTGACTCACTCATTTTGTGACTGCAGAACTGTACCCTTGAGGAAAAACCTGTTTGATGCAACTGCTAATTTTAGCGTTCTATATTATGCATTTAATGTATCATTGAAAGTAAAGGTTTAATCAGCTTGAGCGAAGATAAACTCCAGAGTGATCTTAAGCATTATAGGTTTCTGTAGATGATGCTTATTTCATAATAAATTACTCTTAACTGCACATTGTCACAGTATTATTGTCACATTATAAGAGTAACATTTAATTTAGAATAATTACCAGCACTGCATAAAACAAGTAAAATGCATTTAAAATAGCAAATGGTTTTACTTAATTATATTAATTACATCAGATTTGTAAGTAAAAATTACTCAATATAATTGAACAGGCCAAGTTATATGTACTTTTTCACTTTGTTAATTTTACTCGGCTTAGTTAAGTAGATAATTTACATAAATGTGAAATTTACTTGAAAAATATCAGTGCAAAAACTTGCCTTATTAAAATTGAGTAAATTCTACTTATTGTTTTTCTCAGTGTAGTGTGTGTAAAGAGCTCAAGGGGCTGCATTTGTAAGTGATGGCAGGCTGCTGGGGTTATAGAGGGGCGTGTGTTGCGGTTCAGTCTTTTCGAAACTTTCAATAATGTGCCGTTTATGACCCGAAAAACTCAGTAAAACTTACAAAGCACTAATAATATATATTTTATGTCCCACATCTGAGCAGCTGAACAGTGACTCTTCCATCATGTCACTTTATTATACTAATTGTCATATTTCATATAAACTGCACAACTTTCACAGTTACATTTCATAGTGCTGTAATGCTCAAACATTCAACTGCATGAGGAGCAACCGTTGATTAGTGGATTTAATTAAATGTAAATGATTTCATGTAACTCAAGAATTCATAGATTTATCCTGCATTATAGTATCGGCTAGTGAGGTGGTGATCTAGTGTGACAACATTAATTTATACATATAGACAGCAGGTTTAAACGTCCCGTATTCTTGTAATTCTGTATGAAGTTGCAGTTGTTTCTAAAATGCTCTGATCAGATGTTTAGTATACAGTGAAAATCCGTTGTAAAGTGAAAATGTATTTTGCACAATATAAAGTTAAAATATGCAATTCAAATATTTATGTTATGTGTCATATTTTCATAGTAGATTATAAAACCGGTTTCATGAACTCTAGATTTGTGTTTGGAAATAAAAACGACTTTATTACAGAAAGACATTCAACAATTTCTCCTTTCTGAGGTCGTTTATTTTCAAAGAATCAAAATTACATTTAAACTTTCAGACAATCAATAAAACATTCATGTTCACTGAATTTAGACTTTGTAACCTCAAATAAAGGAAATATTTATTTTACTGTTATTAATAGGAACAGATAGTCATGTAATGTTTTAACAGAGTAACATTGTTAAAATTAAAATTATTAATTATTATTCTGTAGAACAGTTTATCAACTAATTTATTTAAAACAAAAAGAAGGAAATTTACAGACAGAAAAAGACGATGAATCCCATAAAACATGAAGATTACATGATGGCACATAATCCATAAATAATTCAATCCAGATTAACTTGTATTAAATCAACAATTAAATCTTCTTAGATTAAAAAACAGAATATTTCAATGGGGTGTTTCTAATTTAATAAACTAGTTTCTAATTATTTATTTTTTCAGGGTCAGAACTGACCTGACATCTAATCAAACCTGCGGATTAATCATTTTTATTATTTTTAATGTGAATGAAGTCAAATATTTACAAGTCCAAGATCAATGTGCCATATTTCTACATCTCAAAAGTTCAGATGAATAATTTTTTTTATGAAATATTAACTTATGATAAATCATAAACAGATCAATCCCACCACAAACTAATAAAAACATTTAATTGTATTTAATTGATCCATAAATCTGATCCTGTGCGTGAGACATTTTATAGATAAGACTGACAGCAGGTTAACTTCATCCCTCTCACGCATCTGATGTCTCCTAAAATGACAGTAAAATATCAATTAAATTCAGTTAATTTCACATGACTGAGACATTTGCACTTATGAACAATTACACTTACATCTTTATGCAGGAGCTGAACTGTTTGAACCATCATCAGATCCTAGAACAGAAAATATACAAGAGACCGTTTAGATGATCACATCACATATTTATACATGCATAATTCATATATTCAAGTCATCAGATGAATAGGAGCAATCTGGAAAGTGTTTGACACATTATAAAAAGTATCAGTTTGGTTCATGAATATTAAGTAGGTGATGTAATATCCACTGTCATGTAAATATATATTGTCTTATTGAGTTCAATTAGTTCTTTTTGTCATATGCGTGAATGTCTGTTAAATGTTGTCCTGTAGCACTGCCTTATAGCGGCCGGTTATTAGAGGCTGCTGAGGCTTAAAGTCATTGTATTATGCAGCCGACTACAATATTATACAAAATAAACAACACAATATAATGTATATTTTACTAAAAAAGTGTGTGTCTGTGTGAGTGTGTGAGGTGAATGTTGTCGGGTTGATTTAGTGATATTAAATGTTTTAGACTGGAAACAAACCATTAAATCTACAAATATTACAACATTAATATTTAGTTTAAATGTTTCAGTGTAGATATATGAACATATTAATATCCTGTAAATCACATCAGTGCCATCTTTATATATTTACATCTAATAGAGGTTATGATGAGAAACTTACCGCTGACAGGTTTGAAGTCTGAAAACAAACAGAGGAGCTCATTAATTTCACACATCAACAAAATATGAACTATCAAAACTAAAACTGCCATCAGAACAACAAATATGTGAAACATACTGAAGTCAGTGAAATACAATCATACGTGTCTGTCCTCACCTTTCTTCTTCTTCTGATAGATCTTATAACCAATGCCAGCCATGCCAACCAACAGAACCACAGCAACAATAACGCCAACAATGATGCCAATGGGAAGAGAATTTCCTGTTTGTTCACAAGAAAACATCAAATTATTCAAAGATCTTGACATTGTTAGTAACTCTATGGAAATATCATTTCAACAGACACAAAAACAAGTTTGTGATTGTGATGTTTGTGTACGGTGTGTTCAGAAAGTGTATTTTATATGTGCAACCTCAATTATAATAAATCTAAACATATACAGTTTATATGAGCAAAGCAATAATGTTTATAATAATTCATAGTTTTATAGTCCACACATGTAATAACTCTTACCATTATTTGTCCTGATCTCATTCTCTTCCCTGTTGATGCCCTTGTGCTCCACCAAACAGCTGAACTTGTTGTTCTTCCACTCATCAGGTGTAACTGTGAGCGTGCTCGTCTTCTGGAAGGTTCCGTCCTCATTGGGAAGAAGTTCACCCAGTTCAACATCCTCATGATGCTCCTCTCCGTTTTTCATCCAGGTGATTGTTACTCCACTGGGGTAAAAACCTGTAGCATGACACGTGACTGAAGAAGAGGAATCCTTCTGCAACAGAGACACCTGAGGAGAGACTGAAGAGAGAGAGAGAGAGAGAGAGAGAGAGAGAGACATGGGGGAAAGAGGATTAATTTGAATATTGCCCAAACAGCAGCTCTGAAAATCACAATTACACTGATATCCGTCCTTCCTGAAGCTAGAAATGAGAGAAAAAAAGAGAATGAGAGGCAGAAATATATACACAGTATACATATATATGAGAGAGAGAGACATGAAGAATAATACAGACGAAGGGAAAGAGACTGTATGTAAACTGAAATACAGAGAAAGAAAGCAAAGATCGCAGAGTTTCTGTTTTCTAATAAAGGAAAACAAAAACGTCAAAAAAAATTATCTTAAAAAATATAAAGTACACTTCAGCACAGAATTGAATTTAAACACTTTTATTTGTTAAGCCGCTGCTGCTCAATTCAAGTCACACTTCAATGTCGTGCTCTTTAAGAGTCACTGATGCTTTATTTTCTTGGCTTCTTTTTGCTTAAATTGACAATTCAAATGAGAGATATCTTAATTTTACAGAATCAATCAGGAGGTTTAATCTATTCAACTGTATTTTCTGATTCAGTCTCAGTCATTAGTACATCCAAGGAGGAGGAATTATTGCATACATAAAACTCATCTAATATAACGTACATTTCTCCATAAACACACAAAACTGCAGAATTTCTGGGGCAAAAAGTCTGATTGAACTGTGTTCTGGATAAAAGAGTGATTTATTCTAGATACCGATATAAAATATTCTACAAGGTCATGTAGCTTATAAAATGTTTAGGTTTAAAGGAAATATGTACATGATCAATGAGGGATAAGAAATTATGCACCTGTTTTCTCCAGGCTGCTCTTCCCATACTGCAGATATTTCTTCAGCGACTCAATGCACACAGTGTTGAGGTACTGTTTCCGATAATCAAGATCGGCTTTGTTCTTGTTCCACTTCTGTGTGGTGATGACTCCTTGCGGCACTGGTGAAATCCATGTCTGATGCTTCAAATCCAGATTCAGAAAGTCTTCTCCATCATATCCATCCTGATTAAACCCATTTGTTGCTCCAGTCTCATCATCCCATTCACAGCCGTACATGTTCTGGAATGTGTGCACACCTGTGGAGAGTCACACAGAGAGATTAATGTACTGTGTCTGTATCAGTAATCCGTTTTTTATATTTGTCAAACATGATTTTGAACAAATGTTCATTTGAATCTTAATCTCTATCATTAAATTTACTCTCATCTGTGTCAGCACAGGTCACAGATCTTATATCAAACACACGATGAGCCAGAAAATGAAACACGCAGAATCTGATGTGCATGAACATATACAGAGTCTATACGTCCAGTTATCTACTGATTTATGAATGTATACGTCCAGTTATCTACTGATTTATGAATGTATACGTCCAGTTATCTACTGATTTATGAATGTATACGTCCAGTTATCTACTGATTTATGAATGTATACGTCCAGTTATGTACTGATGTATGAATGTATACGTCCAGTTATCTACTGATTTATGAATGTATACGTCCAGTTATCTACTGATGTATGAATGTATACGTCCAGTTATCTACTGATTTATGAATGTATACGTCCAGTTATCTACTGATGTATGAATGTATACGTCCAGTTATGTACTGATTTATGAATGTATACGTCCAGTTATGTACTGATGTATGAATGTATACGTCCAGTTATCTACTGATTTATGAATGTATACGTCCAGTTATCTACTGATGTATGAATGTATACGTCCAGTTATCTACTGATGTATGAATGTATACGTCCAGTTATCTACTGATGTATGAATGTATACGTCCAGTTATGTACTGATTTATGAATGTATACGTCCAGTTATGTACTGATGTATGAATGTATACGTCCAGTTATCTACTGATTTATGAATGTATACGTCCAGTTATCTACTGATGTATGAATGTATACGTCCAGTTATCTACTGATGTATGAATGTATACGTCCAGTTATGTACTGATGTATGAATGTATACGTCCAGTTATCTACTGATGTATGAATGTATACGTCCAGTTATCTACTGATTTATGAATGTATACGTCCAGTTATCTACTGATTTATGAATGTATACGTCCAGTTATCTACTGATGTATGAATGTATACGTCCAGTTATCTACTGATGTATGAATGTATACGTCCAGTTATCTACTGATGTATGAATGTATACGTCCAGTTATCTACTGATGTATGAATGTATACGTCCAGTTATCTACTGATTTATGAATGTATACGTCCAGTTATCTACTGATGTATGAATGTATACGTCCAGTTATCTACTGATTTATGAATGTATACGTCCAGTTATCTACTGATGTATGAATGTATACGTCCAGTTATCTACTGATGTATGAATGTATACGTCCAGTTATCTACTGATGTATGAATGTATACGTCCAGTTATCTACTGATTTATGAATGTATACGTCCAGTTATCTACTGATGTATGAATGTATACGTCCAGTTATCTACTGATGTATGAATGTATACGTCCAGTTATCTACTGATTTATGAATGTATACGTCCAGTTATCTACTGATGTATGAATGTATACGTCCAGTTATCTACTGATGTATGAATGTATACGTCCAGTTATCTACTGATGTATGAATGTATACGTCCAGTTATCTACTGATGTATGAATGTATACGTCCAGTTATCTACTGATGTATGAATGTATACGTCCAGTTATCTACTGATGTATGAATGTATACGTCCAGTTATCTACTGATTTATGAATGTATACGTCCAGTTATCTACTGATGTATGAATGTATACGTCCAGTTATCTACTGATGTATGAATGTATACGTCCAGTTATCTACTGATGTATGAATGTATACGTCCAGTTATCTACTGATTTATGAATGTATACGTCCAGTTATCTACTGATTTATGAATGTATACGTCCAGTTATCTACTGATGTATGAATGTATACGTCCAGTTATCTACTGATGTATGAATGTATACGTCCAGTTATCTACTGATGTATGAATGTATACGTCCAGTTATCTACTGATTTATGAATGTATACGTCCAGTTATCTACTGATGTATGAATGTATACGTCCAGTTATCTACTGATGTATGAATGTATACGTCCAGTTATCTACTGATGTATGAATGTATACGTCCAGTTATCTACTGATTTATGAATGTATACGTCCAGTTATCTACTGATGTATGAATGTATACGTCCAGTTATCTACTGATGTATGAATGTATACGTCCAGTTATCTACTGATTTATGAATGTATACGTCCAGTTATCTACTGATGTATGAATGTATACGTCCAGTTATCTACTGATGTATGAATGTATACGTCCAGTTATCTACTGATTTATGAATGTATACGTCCAGTTATCTACTGATTTATGAATGTATACGTCCAGTTATCTACTGATTTATGAATGTACACGTCCAGTTATCTACTGATTTATGAATGTACACGTCCAGTTATCTACTGATTTATGAATGTACACGTCCAGTTATCTACTGATGTATGAATGTACACGTCCAGTTATCTACTGATGTATGAATGTATACGTCCAGTTATCTACTGATTTATGAATGTACACGTCCAGTTATGTACTGATGTATGAATGTATACGTCCAGTTATGTACTGATGTATGAATGTATACGTCCAGTTATCTACTGATGTATGAATGTATACGTCCAGTTATCTACTGATTTATGAATGTATACGTCCAGTTATCTACTGATGTATGAATGTATACGTCCAGTTATCTACTGATTTATGAATGTATACGTCCAGTTATCTACTGATTTATGAATGTATACGTCCAGTTATCTACTGATGTATGAATGTATACGTCCAGTTATCTACTGATGTATGAATGTATACGTCCAGTTATCTACTGATTTATGAATGTATACGTCCAGTTATCTACTGATGTATGAATGTATACGTCCAGTTATCTACTGATGTATGAATGTACACGTCCAGTTATCTACTGATGTATGAATGTATACGTCCAGTTATCTACTGATGTATGAATGTATACGTCCAGTTATCTACTGATGTATGAATGTATACGTCCAGTTATCTACTGATGTATGAATGTATACGTCCAGTTATCTACTGATGTATGAATGTATACGTCCAGTTATCTACTGATGTATGAATGTATACGTCCAGTTATCTACTGATGTATGAATGTACACGTCCAGTTATCTACTGATTTATGAATGTACACGTCCAGTTATCTACTGATTTATGAATGTACACGTCCAGTTATCTACTGATTTATGAATGTACACGTCCAGTTATCTACTGATTTATGAATGTACACGTCCAGTTATCTACTGATTTAAGAATGTACACGTCCAGTTATCTACTGATTTATGAATGTACACGTCCAGTTATCTACTGATGTATGAATGTACACGTCCAGTTATCTACTGATGTATGAATGTACACGTCCAGTTATCTACTGATTTATGAACGTACACGTCCAGTTATCTACTGATTTATGAATGTATACGTCCAGTTATCTACTGATGTATGAATGTACACGTCCAGTTATCTACTGATGTATGAATGTACACGCCCAGTTATCTACTGATTTATGAATGTACACGCCCAGTTATCTACTGATTTATGAATGTACACGCCCAGTTATCTACTGATTTATGAACGTACACGCCCAGTTATCTACTGATGTATGAATGTACACGCCCAGTTATCTACTGATTTATGAATGTACACGCCCAGTTATCTACTGATTTATGAATGTATACGCCCAGTTATCTACTGATTTATGAAAGTACACGTCCAGTTATCTACTGATGTATGAATGTACACGCCCAGTTATCTACTGATTTATGAACGTATACGTCCAGTTATCTACTGATTTATGAATGTACACGCCCAGTTATCTACTGATTTATGAATGTACACGCCCAGTTATCTACTGATGTATGAATGTACACGTCCAGTTATCTACTGATTTATGAATGTACACGCCCAGTTATCTACTGATTTATGAATGTATACGCCCAGTTATCTACTGATTTATGAATGTACACGCCCAGTTATCTACTGATTTATGAATGTATACGCCCAGTTATCTACTGATTTATGAATGTACACGTCCAGTTATCTACTGATTTATGAATGTATACGCCCAGTTATCTACTGATGTATGAATGTATACGCCCAGTTATCTACTGATTTATGAAAGTACACGTCCAGTTATCTACTGATTTATGAATGTATACGTCCAGTTATCTACTGATGTATGAATGTATACGTCCAGTTATCTACTGATTTATGAAAGTACACGTCCAGTTATCTACTGATGTATGAATGTATACGTCCAGTTATCTACTGATGTATGAATGTATACGTCCAGTTATCTACTGATTTATGAATGTATACGTCCAGTTATCTACTGATGTATGAATGTATACGTCCAGTTATCTACTGATTTATGAAAGTACACGTCCAGTTATCTACTGATTTATGAATGTATACGTCCAGTTATCTACTGATTTATGAATGTACACGTCCAGTTATCTACTGATTTATGAAAGTACACGTCCAGTTATCTACTGATTTATGAATGTGTACGTCCAGTTATCTACTGATTTATGAATGTACACGTTCAGTTATCTACTGATTTATGAATGTATAAAGCTCAAGCACTTAAGAATAAATAAATAAAAGATTAATTGATGTTCTTGTTCAGGTTTATGTGTACATAACTCAATGAATAAACATAGATTTGTATAAAGGGAACTGTGTGTTGTTCTCAATGGCTGTAATGTTACCAACGTACCTGTTGACTGGTTGAACCTTTCTTTTGCAACTTGAATGTTGTTTTTGTAGACCTGGTGTGCGCCAATCAGGCCCTGAGTCTGCCTGTCCCAGTAATCTGCTCCCTCATTCTGTCCTATCCACTCTGTCTTTGGCACGGCTTTCATGGTGTTGCTGTCAAAGTACATGAACTGCCCATTATCAACCAGACCAACCGCAGTGAACTCTGGGAAGTTAATGTCTCTAGTCACAGCAGTGTAGAAATACTGCAGAGAGTGTGTTGCTGTGGAGAGAGATGGTACAAACATGAAGCATCAACTCATGATTTGCCTATATTGTGCACCGCATGTTTTAATAGGTAAAAAACACAAAGTCTAGATTTTCAAAAGTCAAATTTAATAGAAATAAAGTTAATTACAAAATGAAATATCCTGATGACATAAAAAAAACCACATACATGAGGAAGCTTTGTTAAATGCACCAGTCTTGTGTGTACCAGCATTTATGACAAAAGTGACACTCAGACTTTCATGTAGAAATCTTTTGCAATGGCTTTTGGTTTCACCTTCTGAAATGTATTTGTTTAGAGTTTCCTGAGTTGCAGACAACAACATTTAAATGGGACAATTGACATTGTTTGAATGATTTTTTGCAAGATTATCTGTGTTTTAAATGAGAAAGATCTTTATTCAAAAAGAGTTTCACTGACCATGAGCAAGTATGCGAACACAAATGATGAAATAAAATGTAAACAAATTTGATTTGATTTATTAGCTCTAAACAGAATTGACGATTTAAAAAAAGACAGATAGATATTATTATTATTATTATTATTATAGATGGTACTATTCCTATTAATATTCCTTTTATTATTATTAATAATATTTTAATTAGGGCAGTTGCAAGGATAAGGTTGGCGTCGTTATCTTGTGTTGCCACCTATTGGCCATAAAGACTGCAGACAAATATCCAAATTAGTTTTTTTGAATAGCTCTATTTCTTTCTAAACAGCTAGAATTAGTGAATGTTTTTCTATGCTGTTATGTTGCTTTTTTCCCCATACATTGAAATGGGTAGTTTTTGTATACATATTATTCTTAATTAATAGTACAGCCGTGGCCAAAAGTATTGGCGGTGACATAAATTTTGTGTTTCGCAAAGTTTTCTGGTTGAGTTGTTGTGGTGTTGATTCACATTGTTTCTAGATTATTGTGCAGAGTGATCAGATGCATTTAAAATAAGTGCAAAAAATTTGACTATCACAAAAATCCAAATTTCACTGTTTTGTTGGCCCTGGCACAAAATGACCAGCTAACATAATTTCACTAATCATATCAGCAACACTTGAGAAAGTGTAAACGATACTAGTCAGGTGAAATCACTCTAATCATTCTGATTGGATTATAAGAGCAAACTGTTTGCTATAAAAGGAGGGAAGAAGTGCTTCCAATCATTGTAATAATAATAATAATACATTTTATTTGTAGGGCTGGGGCGGTATGGATTTTTTCTAACCGCGGTTGAAAAGCAAGATATTACCGCGGTATAGCGGTAAACCGCATTAAATACATTACATTGGATCAGAGAAGTCCCCCGACAGACTTTGGCACACACATCAGAAGTCGCTTTTGATAGACAGACTTTAAATATTGTCACCTACATCCGAAGAAAAAAACGAGCACAATTTTAAATAGTCACATTTTCATCAAGCAGTAATTTGGCATGAACTAATCACTGTATAGATTTCCTTATTTAAGATTATTCTCAGATACATTCGCATTGAAGATGGGTCAGACATGATTTTGACCACTTTATTAAGTTTTGTTTTGTAGAAAGCCTTTCTTTAACTTAAAATTTCGTTTTGTATAAATTGTATCTTAATTTTAATCACTGTTTCATTAACTAATTGCCTGGAATTAATAAATAAGAAGCAAATATAGCAGACATATAATCAGCAGCAGGACGTGGAAGCGCCGATGCGATCTCTTGCGCGTGAGCTCTCTCATAAATGAACCGAAACTCGGCGGCTAGGCCTACTGCCTCACAGACATGAGAAATAAATAGAAATCTTAAAATGCATTTTAAACAAAATTAAAAACAAAATGATAACATTTTAGGCTACAGTAGCCTAGTAGTCAGGTTTGCCGATGTGCGTTACTATTTATTTATTTATTTTTATCCCTGTGCGCCAATCGGAAACGGACTTCACTGCTGATATTCTGGGGATACAACATAGCCAATAGGCTATAGCCTACTAGTAGGGTGACCACCTGTCCCGCTTTACGTTGTACTGTACCGCAATTTTACCCTTTGTCCCGCCTCACGCAAATTGAGCATCTGTCCCGCTTTTTCATTGGACCCTGCCTAAATACACGGGTGCGTCCATAGGCGTACTGTTAACTTATGTCCAATACTGCAGAGGAGAGCAATAAATGCGGCAGTCGATAGGCTATCGTCGTGTGTCAATCAAACTGTTGACTGGTGCACGAACGCCTCCTCAACATTGTCAACAATCTCAAATTGGAGGGCGCGCTGTTCGGTCGGTTAAGCAGCCATGGCCAGTGCTGCGGCCACGAAAAAGAGAAGATGCACTTTTAATAGCGAATGGACCACAAGATACTCTTGGTTAAGACCCGTAGATGGTGAAGCAGAGAGAGCTTTTTGTATTTTATGCAAAAGCAGTTTTTCTGTGGGACATGGTGCAAGTGAGTACCACAGAAAAAAAGCACATCATCAAGAAACATGCAAATCAGTGCAATCGTTTTTCAACAAACCAAATGACCCACAGGCTGACAAAGTTTCGGCAGCAGAAGTGACGAGCATTTATCATGCCGTACATCACACACATTCATATCGCTCTACTGACTGCAGCAATAAGTTAGCCCCAGTAATTTCAGTTGACATATGTGTCTGCTTGATGGAAGAATTTTTTCTTTTTTTTAATCCCATATAGCCATTCTTATCAAAAAAGATTTTGGTTTACCTTATTTGCACAGAAATAGTTAAACTTTATATAGGCAAGCCCTAAATATTTTGCACTGTATTGACTAGGCCTTATATTTTGTTGAACTTAAATAGGCTAGGCCTAATATTTTTTGTCTTGTATTTTAAGGTGAATTTTATTCACTGAGAGCATTTTTTTTAGTTCCGTAATGCCTGGTCCTTTTGAAACAGTTGATTAATTTGATAGTCCCAATAAAGAGAGATGGATGGAAATTAGTGTTTTGTCTTTTATAGGCCTATGCCTTAAGCTGTAGAAACTTTGGGTGATATTTTGGGTCAGGTAGTGTCTTAATCTTTTAGTTTAAAGTGGGTTTAAAAAAAATTTCTGGGTAAATTAGATAGACAATATATCTTAAGTTTAAAGTTATTACGTCTGTCCCACATTGTCCCACTTTACCATGCTACTTGTCCCACATTTTGTCTGACTGGAGGTGGTCACCCTACCTACTAGGGACTTTAGCCTTTAAAATATCTTTGCTGCATTGGATCAGTCTCCTTTCTAGAACAGCCAAGAGCTTTCTAGCCTCGCGGCAGCAGCGCCTTGCATCGCTCAGACCTTAAAACAGTCAGCGCCCATGGATGCGGTTTTGAAAATTTATCAAAAAGCGTTGGTGCGGACAGATGAGTTTTGTGATGCGGTTGCGGATTAAATAATAATAGCCCATCCGCGCATCTCTAATACAAATGGAATGTTATTATGTGTCATGGAACATTACGCTCCCCAACTTCATGAAAGGTCGGATTTGCTCCATATTTTGATAAGTTTTGTTTAGAAAACCTTGAATCCATGTAGGCTAATATCATTAGACATAATCCATATCATTAGAATCAATGAATCCATGTCATTAGACACAACGTGCACACATGTGCAGGCCAATGTTTTTTTGTTTTTGTTTTTTGCGGTGGCGGCGGTGACAAGCTCAGACCAGCGGTTGGAGTCACGTGACCGCGGTATTGCGGTAATGCGGTAACCGTCCCAGCCCTATTTATTTGTAATGCGCCTTTCTCAGACTCAAAGCGCTACAGCATTTACATAACAAAATAAACAAACATGTGAATAAAATATATATAGAAGCATCAAAAAATTAAAAAAAAAAAAAATACATAAAAAAATAATACAATTATAGATTGAAAACTTGACTAAAAAGATGTGTTTTAAGAAGTTTCTTAAAACAATCCACAGAAGCAGCATCCCTAATAGATGAGGGTAGTGTGTTCCATAACTTAGGCGCGTTATAGGAAAAGGCCTTTCCCCCCCATGGTTTTTAATTTACAACGAGGCTGACACAGAGAGAGAGAGCCAGCAGAGCGGAGAGAGCGAGCGGGAATGGATGGAGTAACCAAATCACAGATGTAATCTGGAGCCAACCCATGTACTGCTTTATAGGTTAAAATCAGAATTGTGTAATCAATACGTGGCTGAACTGGAAGCCAATGCAGTTGCTGGAGCACGGGTGTAATGTGATGGCGTGAGGATGTATGAGTCAAAACAAGTGCGGCAGAGTTCTGTATATATTGCAACGTCCTAATAGAATTTGCTGGTAAACCTGCAAAAAGAGAGTTACAATAATCAAGCCTTGATGTAATGAAGGCATGGATTAGCTTCTCTGCATCAGGCCTAGAGAGAAATGGTCTAATACGTGCAATGTTCCTCAGATGGAAAAAAGCAACCTTTGTTATGTTTTTAAAATGTGAATTAAAAGTTAGCTGGGCATCAAAAATCACGCCCAAATTACGCACCTGGCCAAATTTTAAAATCCTTACATTTACTGACATTAATTGGAGTACCAACTAATAAGATTTCAGTTTTGGAGCAGTTTAGTTTTAGAAAGTTGAGTTTCATCCACGCTTTAATTTCCAACAAACAGTCAGAAAGTTTTGAAGAGGAAGAATTAAGATCAGGCTGAGAACTGATATAAATTTGGGTGTCATCTGCGTAACAGTGAAAGCTCAGGCCATACTTCCGAATGATCTGCCCAAGAGGCAGCATATAAACACTAAATAAAACAGGTCCCAAAACTGACCCCTGAGGGACACCCTGACACAGAGGCACAGTTGGAGATCTGTTAGAACCCAGGTAGACAAATTGGGAACGATCTGATAGGTAAGATCTAAACCAATTTAACACAGTTCCAGACAGACCACATATGCAATCTATCCAATAATATGCTGTGACATATGGTATCGAATGCAGCCTTAAGGTCTAACAAAACCAAAATGCCACAAGCCCCAGAGTCAGCTATAACGAGGAGGTCATTCAGGATCCTGACCAGAGCAGTCTCTGTACTATGTCCAGATCTAAACCCGGATTGAAAATTTTCTAGTAGGCTATTCATACTGAGATGAGTATGAATTTGGCCAACAACCACACGCTCAAGCACTTTTGCCAGGAAAGGTAAATTAGAGATGGGTCGATAATTTGACACATCGGTGATATCACTCCCAGGCTTTTTAAGAACTGGGGTAACTGCAGCCATTTTTAGAACAGAAGAGACATTCCCTGAATTGAGTGAAGCATTTACAATAGCAGTGATGTGGGGCACAATGACAGACAGACAGTTTTTCAAAACAGTCGTAGGTAGTGGATCAAGTATGCAAGTAGTAGAATTCATTGACAAAACAAGTTTAGAAATAAAATCAAAATCAACAGTACTGAAACTTGAAAAAGCAAGACCAGAGAGATTAGGAGAATGCACCTCAACAAACTCAGAAGCATCCTCACAGGCAATGGCGTTATAAATATTCTCAATCTTAGATGAAAAATAATTGAGAAATGCATTACACTGCTCAATGGTAGGACAGTTCAAGTTACTGGGAGATTTAATTAGATTATTAACTGTTCTAAACAGAACTCTGGGATTTGAGATGTTACTACTAATAACAGTAGAATAATATGCCGCTTTTGCAGCTTTGAGAGCTTTATGATACTCAATCTGATGCTGATCAAACATTGATCTATGAACTGTTAGGCCAGATTTTTTATATTTCCGTTCCAACTGCCTGCCTATCGCCTTCAATTTGCGCAACTCAGATGTATACCAAGGAGATGATCTCTTAAAAGAAACAACACGTTTTTTCAAAGGGGCAAACTCATCCAGAATAGGTGTAAGAGCAGCATTATACTGGTCAATAGAGGCCGCAACTGGTAAATCACCCATAGTATGACTAAGAAGTTCAAGATCAATATCACTGATTTTCCTAAAACAGATAACACGTTCTTTCACTGTCTGCAAAGAAGGAGGAGTTAGATTGAACTGAGGAGCTTATGATCACTTCTACATACATCAGTACACTCAAGTTGTGCAATAAGTAGCCTACTCCTGAGGTGCAAACCAGATCTAATATATGTCCGTGTTTGTGTGTCGGAACATTAACATGCTGAGTGAAGTTAAAACATTCTAGTGTATCCATGAAACACACATCATTATTGCAAGCCATATTGTCAACATGAATATTAAAATCACCAGTTAAAAGAATAACTGGACAGAGTGCACTGGCAAGTGTCAAACACTCAGTAAATTCAGAAAAAAATGCAGAGTTAAGTTTGGGAGGACGATAAATATTTAACACAATAACTGATGAGAGACCGTTCAGCTTAAAGGCCAAACATTCAAATGATGAAAAGCACGGCAATGAAACCTCAGTTACTACAACATCAGATCTGTAAATGACAGCAAGACCGCCACCTCTACCGGTGGAGCGCGGCCGGTCAAGACAAGTGTAGCCATGCTCACATATTTAGATTGAAATAGTCATTTGGCTGATGCCACGTTTCACAAAGGCAGAAAAAGTCCAGTTTTTTGTCCAAGACAATGTCACAAAGAAAAGCCGCTTTGTTGTTTATAGAGCGAGTGTTCAAATGCGCAAACCTGATTGTGTGAAGACGGACAACCCAGCTAGATGGAGTAGACTTCTGAAGGTAGGAGAAGTTAGCAGGGCAGACACGACGCAAAGGTAAATGGCGGCGATCCAAACGCCTTTGCGACCAAACCGAGTTTGAATCTTATTTTGGCTCCACTTGAATGCAGACTCCGGCGGGAGCCACGTTGAACGTATTTTGGCCGGCGGAGAAGTTGTAGCGATCGCAGTTTTCCCCAAACACCAGTCGCAGGGGGCGCAAGATGACAAAGCTGTAAAAGTTCCATGGCAGAGTATTTCAGCATAGTGCAATCCGGGAGGTCGAAATAAATCTTGCCGTAAACTCCAAACAATGCCAGTATAAAAACAAATAAAATCCAGCAAGGGCGCATATTAGCAGCAGGTAACATCAGCCGACATAAAACCAGTCAACCGCACCATAAAATAAACAATTTAACGCGCTGATGGAGAAGCGGCAGCCACAATTGCGCCAGCGTCCTCTCCCCAAAACAATGTGTTCTTGTTCTTGTTCGCAATAGTTACCTCTAAAGAAGACGTAGAGCCATCGTCGCTTTGCATCAAAATGGCCTCACATGCAAGGAAATATTGCACCTGAAATGTCCAGCAAGCACCAGGACCATCTCCTAGGCGTCAACTACGGAATCGTGTCACCACCAATGCAGAGCTTGCTCAATATTGGCAGCGGATGGCTGTGAGTGCACGTCACTAGACCCCTTTTACTGGGGCATGTGCCCCAGTATAAATCTGAATTGCAAATCTGATGCATGCGCACAGAAATCTATGCCCGTGCGGCGCGCGCCTGTGTGCTTGCTATAATAGCCAGTTAGCCACTGCAGCGGGCACGCAGAAGTACAGGTGTGGGCACGCAGAAGTACAGGTGTGGGCACGCAAGTCAGAATTGAGGTAGGCTATGAAAACATGTCGAAACTAAAGTAAGTTTCTAAATAATACAGATGATCTTATTTTAACTCAAAAATGACTGGCTCCTGTAGATGGACATCAGAAAATTCTTTGGATGAAGCAGGGACAGGAAAGCAGAAAGGAGAGATGAGTTTGAGGGAGATAAGACTTGATAAACAAACTACATCCTCAGCCGTCAGTCAGGTCTCAGACATCATATGAAAAAGCCTCAGAAAAAAAAACCCACTATCAAGTCTATGGAATTGCAGAGAAAATAAACACATTTTTGTGTTCTGTAGTACTGTCTTTGATTGTGTATGATAACAATTATCAATCTTTCTGATATGAAATTAATTTAATTTGCTAGCGCTAGTCAAGAACACTACATAAATAATTGGCGGGAACTATGGCTGGTGTGTGCTAATTACCTAGTGACTAAAAATGACTATAGTTTGGCTTGTTTTGAGTTGTTGTTGCAAGTTAACTTAAGTGTGGTTAAGTTAGTTTTATATTTGACATTCGCGACAATACGCATTAAATTCTCCGTGCAAATCACATTTTCAAGCCAAACCAACTTGGAAATGCATGAATAGGTTTTCTTTGCCTAGCTGAATTTTTAAGAAGAGATTTATTTTTCATATCAAATATTTTACCCCTATAAATCAATTAAACAATTTAACCATTTGATAGTATGACATCACAGCAAATATGAAATGTTAAAAGTATGCCTTTCATGACACAAGGCTCTGTTTGTGGAATTTACATTCTTTATTTTTTCAAATAAATAGTGTGTAAATGTTTGTAATATTCTAATTCCATTAAACTCAAAGACCATTTGATCTAGAGACATGAAACCAACTGCAAAACACTCAGAATATTATTCTTCATTTAGCACAAGACTTGTTTTTGCGAGAAAATATTCAGTACTTTTTATCTTTAATTATCTCTATAAATCTATTAAACTCAATGACCGTCTGACCAAGATACATAAATCTGCACTGTAAACTTAATGAGATTCAAACATCAGTTTAAACTTAGACCAGTTATGTTAGCTAGCTAGTTATTAATTTATAGAAACCTCACTTCTGCATTTATAATATTAGAGCTCAGCCAGTTTAGCTAACGCTTACCTAGCAACCAACTCTCTGCTCATGCTGAGACCTTTTGTTGTAAAGCCGTTTCGTCTGAGGCCGTTTTGCCTGACGTTGGATAATGCAATTGCATAGACTTATTTGACAGAGGTTTTCCTGAGACCTGATGGCTTTTCATCTGATGTCTGAGACCCTACAGGTGGAAGAGGAGAGAAGGAGCTGGATGAACAGTCGGAGGCAGAGGGAAGCGAGAGAGAGTGGAGAAGGACAGGCGAGAGACAGGCGAAAGACAGAGAGCCATGGAGAGGAAACTGAGGTTGATATGAACACAGTAGCAGCAGAGAACATTAGACAGGGGGCAAGACCAAGGGCAAAAACCACTGGTCACAATGTAGAGGGAAACATTAGTGACCTGTGGGAAAAGCATTGTGGCCCAAAACAGGTTAAGTTGTCGGTGTCCTAATATCCCCAGCAAAACTTTGGGTTAAAAAAAGCGATCTTTTAATTCAAACTGGTTTGGGAGCTTTCCCTGGTTGGAATATTCTATAGCTAGAGATGCAGTATTTTGTTTTTCATGTAGGATGTTTGGTAAAAACATTAAACATAAAACCTGTGTTAGCATTGGCCTAACAAATTGGAAAAATTTCTGGATCTCTTTAGAGAGCATGAGAAAACACCTGCCCATAAAGCAAGCATGCTTTCCTGGCACAGCTTTAAAGCCAGTGCTGCTCATGGCAGTGTAATTGAACAATTGCACTAAGCAAATGAGGCTGAAATAAAAGGCAGACGGGAGTACCTCACCCGTATTGTGATTGTGACACAATTCCTGGCCAAGCAAAATATTCCTTTCCGTGGCCATGATGAGGGAATCTCCAGCCACAACATTTTCTGGAGTGTTTGAAACTCCTAAAACAGTTTGGCCCTTTTTTGCAATCCTATTCAGCCGCTTCACACAGCACTTATCACCTGCATCTCAAAATTAGATAATTGAGTGCTGTGCTGAAGAGGTTAAAGCAAATATTGTCTGGGAGGTAAAAGAGGCAGGGATGTTTTCAGTTATGGCAGATGAAGCCAGAGATGGCAATACTGAACAGCTGGCCATATGTGTCCGCTATGTTACGGAAGATACAGTGAAGGAGTGCTTGCTTGCAGTGACAACACTAAAATGCAGAATGCATTACTGCTGCAATAGAAGAGCAGCTAGTGCATCATGTCATCGATGAGCTTAAGTGTGTAGCCCAATCATATGATGGCACGGCAGTTAGGAGTGGGGGTGTAGGTGGTGTACAAGCCAGATTTAAAACAAACCATCCAGAGGCCATTTATGTGCTCTGCTATGCACATAAGCTCAACCTAGTCCTATGTCACACCTGTCAGGCCATACCAGAGGCCAGGGATCTCTTTCACCTGCTACAGAGCGTGTACTAATTTTTTAGTGTTTCACGTGTAAATCATCACAAATTCAGAGATGTTCAAAATCAGCTGGGGTTACAGCCATCCAAACTTGTGCAGCTTTCAAAGACCTGCTGGACAAGCCAGTTGCGGTCTGTAAATGCCATCTTAGAGAATCTCCATGTTATTCAGTGTCTCTCCAGCATAAACAACTCCATGGCAGTAGGACTCCATACTGATGATGTTTAAGACTTTTCTTTCTGTAACTGAGAACCTGCACAAATATCTGCAAAGTGAAACAGTAGACCTTGCTAAGGCTTCCGAGTACAAAGGAGCTGTGTGACAATCTACAACAGATATGCACAGATGAGAAGGCTACTATGCTGTATGATACTGTCAGGACCATTTGTGCAGCAAATCAGATCCCAGAGCCATGTGCTGCTACTAGACAAAGGCAGAAACAGAAACGCATTGAGTTTTATGTAGTGGTTGTGGAGCAGTGAGTGACCTCAGTGATGCAGAGAAGCTGAAAATAAACCTGTTTCCACCTTGCCTTGACAGAATGGTGGCTGAGACGAATCAACGTTTTTCATCTCTTAATGGCCACATTTTGAGAGGTGTTCAGGTATGTAATCCTGGATCAGATAGCTTTCTTTGTGAGGAGCACCTCCAAGGTCTGGCAGATCATTAAATTGTTGAGAGGTTAAAATTGGAGGAGGTTTTAGTGGCCAAAAACTGGCTCTGGCTCATAAAAAGGAAATCCTTCCAATTAAGGATATAATGTATTTTCAACTTGCTCAACTTGTTCCCAACCTTGACACAAGTTATGCAGATCTCTCTGACAATCCCAGTCAATAGCTGTAGTTGTGAGCAGTCATTCAGTGTGCTGAAACGGCTCCACACTTGGCTGAGGTGCACAATGGAACAAGACAGGCTTCACCATCTTGCTGTCTTATTGGTTGAGAGGGAAGAACTTTGTAAAGAATAGGAGAATAGGCAGTACAGTTTAATGCTCAAAAAATTAACCAACTCAGTTTGGACTTTGTGATGGACAAGACTTTTAAACTACTGGGGAATACTTTGTTTACTTGAGTTTAGTTTGTTGAACTGTTGTAATTGTAAAGAATCTGTAATTATTCATTATTATCATTGTGTCATTTAAAAGAATGCAAATGTGCAAGAAAGTTTTCTATCCGGGTTTGTTATTTGCATACACAGCTGTAAAACATGTTGAGAATTTTCATGTACAATATGTTGAAGATACTTAAAAATATTTTCCATAGAGCTTTATTTCTAGCAATGCCCCTGATCTGCATGCACATTGAAGCGAAATACTTTTGGACAATGGCCTGGGGTCAAGAAGGGCAGCAAAGAAGCCACTTCTCTCCAAGAAAAACATCAAGGACAGACTGAAATTCTGCAGGAAGTACAAGGATTGGACAGCAGAAGACAGGTGCAAAGATATTTTCTCTGATGAAGCCCCCCTTCCGACCATTTGGGACATCTGGAAAATTGATAGTCCGGAGATGAAAAGGTGAACGCTACCATGAGTCCAGTGTCGTTCCAAAAGTGAAGCATCCTGAGACCATCCATGAGTGGGCTCTCTCATAATTCTACCCAAAAACACGGCCATGAATAAAGAATGGTATCAAAACATCCTGCAAGAGCAAATTCCCAACGATCCAGGAGCAATTTGGTGATGATCCGTGCATTTTCCAGCACGATGGTGCACAATGTTTCAAGACAAGAGTAATAATGAAGTGGCTCAGAGATCATTACATAGAAATTTTGTATCCGTGGACAGGCAACTCCCCAGATCTTAATCCCATAGAGAACCTGTGGTCAATCCTCAAAAGGCGTGTGGACAAGCAGAAGCCCACAAATTGTGATCTGAGCACTAATAAGGCAAGAATGGATCACCATCAGTCAGGATTTGGCCCAGAAGCTGATATCCAGCATGCCAGAGCGAATTGCAGAAGTTATGAAGAACAAGGGTCAACACTGTAAATATTGACTCTTTGCATAAATTGAATGTTTTTGGCAATAAAAGCCTTTACAATTTATAAAATGCTTATCATTGTTTTCCAGTATACCATAGAAACGTGTGAAAAAATAATCTACAAATACTGAAGCAGAACACTTTGCAAAACACAAAATGTATGTCACTGCCAATACTTTTGGCCTCTGCTGTAAACTGTAGTGGGTTCATAAAGCACTTCGTCATCAGTCTCTATGTAGAAAAACTTTAAGCAGGACAGTAATTAAACTTATCTGGATAAAATACAGCACATAAGCTTGCTAGAGTATGTTTAAAATATATTTTGGAATAAAAAAAAGATCAAACCAACAACAATCTAAGAAGCAACACACATATAATAAATATATATATATATATATATCTAAATATATATTACGCAATTCCAAAACATTTGTAGGGCCTAATGATCCGCGAATGTGCTTTAAAGAAATAATTGTTATACGTTTTAATAAAACATTACATTTAATCACAATGGACACTTCATGTATTTCTGTTTCAGTGTAACAGAATACATTTCTAAGACTAACATAAAGACAAAACTGTCATATTAAAATAATCTACTCACCCGCGTAAGAAAGATGAATCCCACAGAGCAAAATTACAGCGGTCTGCATGTTTGCGTTTGTCTGGGAGTTATTCTTCATTAACAGGAACTTTAAGACAATTAGTTCTTGAGAAATTACTTCTTCACCCTAAACGGATCAATAGTCGCAAGTGTTCAGGTGAAATATTTCTGTGTGAACGCCTGTTCAACCAATAGAAAAAGGTTCTCACAATTCAAACCAATAGACAATCTGGACATGTTCATCATCACAAGTTACTAGGTGTAATTTCCTGTACTGGGTTGATAACAGAAAGTGAAGACAAAATAGCCAATAACCAATAGATTTCTGTCTGACAGATGCTGTCGAATACAATCTTGTCTTTTATTTAATTAAATTAAAATTCAAATAGTTTCACATCAACAAGTTCAAAAATCAACTTATACCTTGTTCCATTTGATTGAATGCAGCAATTTACATAAGAATGATATTATGTCTGATTTAAACAGAAATGTGTCTGTTCTAAGCCCCATTCAATGTTTGTGTTTCTGCAGTGAAAAAAGAAAAACTAAAATCACTTAACTTTTGAGTACCCAATAAAGGAACTAAATAAGGTTTAGAGGAAGGGTATATAAAATAGTGTTCGCTCTAGAGTAGAATAGCACAGCAGCCTTTGTATTTGCTCAGTTTACTGTAGAATAGCCTGAGATTAATATTACTATACTAATTATAATTATTAATCTCATTTCCTTATATGTCCTTCTACTTCTGTGGTCATTGGGATCAATGTCACATCTACCCCCTTAGCAGCGTCCAGCCTACATCATGGATCAGCAGCTGTAATATTACAGTATTTTTTGTATAATGAGTTGCCCTTCAAAAAAGTATGTAACAAACTCGAACAAATGACTGGTCCTATGTAGGGTTGCAGGGAGTGCTGGAGCCTATTTCAGCTGTCTCTGGCTGAAGGTACAAGCAGAAGGATTCATTTAGGCACATTGACACAGCTTTGCTTTTTTCACAGGTCAGTTTTAAAAATGAAAGAAATCAGTAAAATAAACTTGAGGCAATAAAAACATTAACATGTGTTTCGACAGAAAAGTGAGACTGATGTTTTATTTCTAAAGAAAATCTGATTTGACTGATACTGATAAGAAAGTGTTGTGTGATGTCTTTATTTCTTTCTGTTTGTTTATAAAATCATCAAAATCCCAGATTGACCAAAACATTTATCCAGCAGTTGTTCCAGTCCACAAAATAATGTAATTTCTTGCATACCTTTAAAAATGTAAACACATTTAAAGCTTTGGTCTTGCACATTGAATAGAACAGAAATATTAGGAAATACCAAGTTAACAAGAGTAACTAATTCACTACCAGTCACACCCAATAAAATTGCAGAAATAATTACTCAGGCTTCTTTAACAAACTCCTCATTGGTTTCTGCATCAGGTTGGGTGGGACACTAAAACAACCAGAGCAATGTTTTGATATCACAGTAGAGCCACAGTGTTTAAACTTGTCATGCAAATGTACAAATTACATAATTAGAGCTGACTCTGCACATTAAGATTTGATATGTAAAAGTATTTTAACATAAATAAATACACACCTAACTTTTAAAATCAGTTTGTAAATATAATACATCACTACTGCATTGTAAACAACTGATAATATAGACCATAACACCAGACATACAGTACTTCAACACAGAGCTCCAAAGTTTAAAGTGAATTATGCATTACAGACATTTGAGAGTTAAAGATGCCTGTATTTATGCAGAATAAAAGTATTTTATTAAATAGCCTAAAAAATACTAAATAGCCTAAAAAACCTTCATTTTATACTAGCCAGGATTTGTTAATTACTAAGAAACAGATCAGGTAAGTAAACACTTTTCAGTGTAACACCAGCTAATTTGCATTTTGTCTGACTTTTTCGGCTGTTCAAACTTCACTTTCATCCTAGAAGTAAAAAAAAACGAAACAAAAAACAAACACAATCATGGACATTGAAAAGCATAATGCGGAAGCTACAATGGTCAAACAGGTTTGGGCATCTATTGTTACCACATTAGCAGAGCAAAGATTTCCCTGTCCTTAGTTGCACTCTGTTCCGAGAAATCACGTGACATCGTGACAAGGATATAAGTTGTGGCGGGACCAGTCTGACCCCTTCTGGCAGCATTTCCATAGTTTAAAGAGTTTGGAATAATATAATTTAAACTCAGAGCGCCACCTAGTGGAGAGAATAATACTAAAGAAGCAAAAATACATTTATCACAGATATGCATTAGTCTAGTGCTATAGTGTGTATTCTGAGAGGTAACTGGACCTTATGCTGTCATAGTAGTCATTTTCAACTGAGTATTACATTTTCAAAAGGCACAAAATGAACCATCTGAAATTTGTACACAATTAGCGTGTGCGCCGTAAACAATGAAAATGAAATGCTGCAGCTGCGTTCATGTTTTGGGTATTGATGGGAAGTCCGATTATTTTCCGCAAACCAGTTCTTTTGGACAGTTCGTTTCAATGAACCATCTGATTCATCCGTTAATTTACGTCATCGCGTAATGACGTCACTACATATAATGCTAATACGCCGGCGTTGTAGAAAACACCCACAAACACATTCAATAAAGTCATAAGTAAGGCCATATTGCTGATTATATTTAATTAAGTTATAATAATAAGGGTGTTTATTGTCATCAGTGTTTCATTCAGTGATCTTACAATACAATCTACATTAAAGTTTTGCACCTAAAGCACCCAATACTGACACTGATATACAAACGTACGGTTTACACATGTTTAAAGCATACAAAGTGATTAAACTAGTCTTAATCAAATCCCTTTTTTTTTTTTTTTTTTTTACAGAAACCATGATCCAGCTCATCTCAATTCAGATATAATCTGCATGCACAATACTCAATAGTAAAATTAGTTTACATCTCTCAACCGAAACTGTTGTCCTCGGATCAGTGTACTGTTGACTCGAGAGCTGCTGTCCTTGGATCAGTGTACTGTTGACTCGAGAGCTGTTGTCCTCGGATCAGTGTACTGTTGTTGCAAGAACTGCTGTCCTCGAATCAGTGTACTGTGGACTCGAGAGCTGCTGTCCTCGGATCAATGTACAGTTGACTCGAGAACTGCTGTCCTCGGATCAGTGTACTGTTGACTCGAGAACTGCTGTCCTCGGATCAGTGTACTGTTGACTCAAGAGCTGCTGTCCTCGGATCAGTGTACTGTTGACTCAAGAGCTGCTGTCCTCGGATCAGTGTACTGTTGACTCAAGAGCTGCTGTCCTCGGATCAGTGTACAGTTGACTCGAGAACTGCTGTCCTCGGATCAGTGTACTGTTGACTCGAGAACTGCTGTCCTCGGATCAGTGTACTGTTGACTCGAGAGCTGCTGTCCTCGGATCAGTGTACTGTTGACTCGAGAGCTGCTGTCCTTGAATCAGTGTACTGTTGATTCGAGAGCTGCTGTCCTCTGATCAGTGTACTGTTGACTCGAGAGCTGCTGTCCTCGGATCAGTGTAATGTTGACTCGAGAGCTGCTGTCGTCGAATCAGTGTACTGTTGACTAGAGAGCTGCGGTCCTCGGATCAGTGTACTGTTGACTCGAGAGCTGCTGTCCTTGGATCAGTGTACTGTTGACTCGAGAGCTGCTGTCCTTGGATCAGTGTACTGTTTACTCGAGAGCTGCTATCCTCAAATCAGTGTACTGTTGACTCAAGAGCTGCTGTCCTCGGATCAGTGTACTGTTGACTCGAGAGCTGCTGTCGTCGAATCAGTGTACTGTTGACTCGAGAACTGCTGTCCTCGGATCAGTGTACTGTTGACTCAAGAGCTGCTGTCCTCGAATCAGTGTACTGTTGACTCGAGAACTGCTGTCCTCTGATCAGTGTACTGTTGACTCAAGAGCTGCTGTCCTCTGATCAGTGTACTGTTGACTCGAGAGCTGCTGTCGTCGAATCAGTGTACTGTTGACTCGAGAACTGCTGTCCTCGGATCAGTGTACTGTTGACTCAAGAGCTGCTGTCCTCGAATCAGTGTACTGTTGACTCGAGAACTGCTGTCCTCTGATCAGTGTACTGTTGACTCAAGAGCTGCTGTCCTCTGATCAGTGTACTGTTGACTCGAGAGCTGCTGTCGTCGAATCAGTGTACTGTTGACTAGAGAGCTGCGGTCCTCAGATCAGTGTACTGTTGACTCGAGAGCTGCTGTCCTCTGATCAGTGTACTGTTGACTCGAGAGCTGCTGTCGTCGAATCAGTGTACTGTTGACTAGAGAGCTGTGGTCCTCAGATCAGTGTACTGTTGACTCGAGAGCTGCTGTCCTCAAATCAGTGTACTGTTGACTCGAGAGCTGCTGTCCTGAAATCAGTGTACTGTTGACTCAAGAGCTGCTGTCCTCAGATCAGTGTACTGTTGACTCAAGAGCTGCTGTCCTCGGATCAGTGTACTGTTGACTCAAGAGCTGCTGTCCTCGGATCAGTGTACTGTTGACTCAAGAGCTGCTGTCCTCGGATCAGTGTACTGTTGACTCAAGAGCTGCAGAAGACTGACCCGTCATTTAATTCACTTTCACACATTCAACAAAAATTCTGAGGTACACATAAGAACCGATGTGCGCAATTTCTTTTCCTCTGCCGTTTCTCCTGCCTTGTTTAAACTTATGCCAGGCAGCTCTTGACAGCCCAAAGCATTGATGTCAGGTCAGGTAAACAAGGTCATTCTCCCGTTCGCGCCAGTTTCAAATGAGTGACGAAGTGAATTAACACTTAAATTTCGGTCTGTTCCTCACACAACACTATCAAATGCTTTAGAAGTCTTTAAATCTAAGGCACGAGTGTTATGGATGACTTTAATGGTGCTTATTTGGCACAAAAGTTTTTCTAGTTTCAAAAGGGGCATGACCCGAAACAAATTGAGAACCACTGGCCTAATGGAACCCCAGTGATTAGTCCACTAACCCAAGCTGTATCACCTACTTGTTTGCAACTTATACTCACTTGCTTACACACGCCCTTCATTTTCATCACTTTATTTTTCTGCTCCTCACTGTTACATAGCACAATCAATGCCCCATCTTGAAGTACTTTAGCACACCTGATCACACCTTCTTGTATCCTCAATTCATTTGTTAATGCAATTGAGTTTACACCTTTTAATCTGTATCCCTCTTTAAATCGCACTATGATTTTGAATTTCTCCCTTTCTCCATTTCCCCTCCACTATCATCTCTACCATCCTAACTTCATTTCAGCTTCTTCCTCTGACTCATACTATAATAGTGTAACGTAGTTCAATGGAATGGAGGAGGCGAGAGCCACCGACTTGGCAATGTAAATAATATTTTAATGATAAACTTAAACAAAAGACAAAACACACACATGACGGACATGTCCTTAAACGAACTCTCTCTCTCTCGCACCATCCTCCGAAGTCGGCCTTTATCCCTCTGGGAGGCTTGATTAGCCTAATAAGGGACCGGGTGTGTAGAATCATGACCCGGCCCGCCCTCCGCCCTGCCACATTTATATATGACTATTTTGTCCAGCTTCAGCAGCTTTTATTCAAGACTTCCTCATCAGGAGCTGAGCCAGGAGTTTTTCAAAGGCGCGGCCAGGCAGGGGCAAACAATCAGTCTGTGGTGGCACAGAAATATTCTGGCAGCATTTTTATATCATTGGACTGAGGGGGCAGGGGTTTAAGTGGATACAATGACACCAAGGACAGAGAGGTTTGGCGACCTAAGTGTGCGTTAAGTTTGTACATTTGTACAGAGATGATTTCACCTCTAAAGAACAAAATTGTGCCAATGGCCATCCCATAGCTCCGCCACTGTTCCTCTTCTCGATTCTTCCAGTTCACGCTCCTCAACGTAGGGTTCGCGTGATATGAGAGCGAAGCGATCGTCTGTGTTCCGCAACTGCTTTCGGGTCCTTGAATAACTTAAAACGTGCGAGTAAGGGCAGCCGGTGGAATTTCTGGTGCCCTCCTAGGGTAAGATGGTGCCCCCCTATGGAGTTGGTGCCCTGCGCAGACTGCGTAGTCTGCTTATAGGAAGTGGCGGTACTGGGCACAACAAACAGCCAAGCACCGACAACAACTCCAAAGCCCAGAGGCAGCATCCAATCATAAGCATGTGTTTGAACAGAAGTATATTCCTTCTCCAAAATAAAACTCCTCTAATATAATTAGAAGCTACATTCATGTAAACCTTAAATACATGCAAACCGATTTTGTGACATATGGTTCATTAAATAAATAGATGTAGATTTATGTCCAAATTAATATGCACGACAATAAAGGTGTCTGTTCCAGCTCAATATTTTAAAGTTTTAAATGTATTTTCTTTGCTTTGCACATCACATCAAAATGTTAATTGGTTCTTTCAATACACAGTAAGTTCATTTTGTTCATTCAGGCCAAATCCTTTTTAACTGGTGTTATATGTTGTATTTTGGAGTGATAGTGATAGAAGAATGTACTGATGGATAATTTATGCTTGATAAACAAAGTTATTAACATTTTAATTTAACTCTATGGTTTTACACAGGCTTTTATGACATGAAACGCACTTATTTAAAAAAAAAAAATATTACCATTAATACAAATTTAGTGCTAAAGTGAAAGTCAAAGTCTGATCAAATTTAGTTTTGAACTGTCTCATATAGGATAGTCAATACCTGTTTTTTTCAGTGGTTAAGTTATGCAAAATTACAAAATATTAATTTCTTTAGTCGTATATTTTCTTGCAGTTATACATTTTTAAATGTATTATTAACAGTATTTTTTATGTATTTGACAGTGATATATCGCCATAACAAAAGCAATTTTTTGTAAAATTTTAGAAAGTTATGCTACTTTAATACAAAATTCTTTATTTTTATGGTTAGTTTTGTTAAAATTGAACAACTTTAATTTTGGTTTGAGCTTGTATAGCTGTATTTCACCCCTAAAACCCAGTAGAATAAAATGCATGTTAGCATATTATGAACAACATGAAAGTGATGTGCAAACAGACAGTGCATAAAACCACACTGGTCTAACAGGTTTATAAGAGATAATAAGAGCTATTATTTCCCTGCGTGTGTCCTCTACTGTCGAACCGTGTTACCTGTAACCAAAATGAATTGAAAAATACAAGGGAAAAATAAATGTCATAAATAAAAATGTTCATTAAGTAGCAGTATGTGCCCCCTATAAAACAAACAGCATGCTATCCATTTATGTCCATCCTTCAATTGAGTCAAATAATAAAAAAAAAAAAAATCTTTTTTGAATATGAATATGGTTAATTATACAATTAAATCAACATGAAATACATTTTTTTATTATTTTATTACATTTGAGTATAGGTTAAATTGCATTTCCAAATGAGTATTTACTGTATATCACTGAGAATGTTCTGCAAGAGATTTTATATTTTGCTCATTTCAGGTGTCAGTGCTCCTCTGTCTTTGGCAATGGACACTGTTGTACTAAACAGTTTGGTTAAGGTTTTTTCCTCACTCAGCTCTGCTGGTAAGTTAGTTCAGTATGACTGATCACTATAATACCTGATTATTGAGCATCACTGCATCAAAATATTTATCTTTACAAGTGTGCTGACATTAGAATGATCTCTCTAAATAAATAAAAATAAAAAAGTAAAATCTTTAATCAATGTAGGAGTAGACCTATCCTTGCTGACAGTGTTGCAGTATATTTACACTACGAACCTTTCACACACACAGGTGCAGAGGACACAATTACTATACTGAAAAACAAAATAATTTATTAGATCAACGTTTCGATCAGAGAGCATGACCAATGACGTTTCAAATTGAAAATTAGTTGATTTTGCTGTTCACTTTCGAGATAACTCTGCATGAGTAAAAAACAACAACACATTTTTCCTGAACACACACATAACCCTATATAGTATATACTTACTTTATTACAAGAACAATATACATTCAACAATATACAATCCTATCTCATAATTTACTCACCCTCATGATATCCCAGGTGTGTAGGACTTTCTTTCTTCAGCAGAACACATTTGAAGGAAATTAGAAAAATATCTTTGCTCAGAAGGTCCTTAAAATGCAAGTGGATTGTGATCCAACTTTTGAAGGTCTAAAAATCACAGACAGTCAGGATAAATTCCATCAATACAACTCCAGAGGTCAAATTAATGGAGGGGAGCTATACAATAATAGTTGGCATTGTGTAATACAAGTCATGTATTAATTGGGTAAACTGAGTCAATATTTTGGTAGGCAATCTTTGTAAACTAAAGGATATTGATTTAATTGTGAGATGTTAATGATTACCTGTTTTTAAAGTCCATCCCGAATCGACTGCTGAGGTGCACGTTGATGCAGTGCCCTTTTCTGTTTTAGTGGTAAAGTCTTGGCAGCAATTTATTGTCTTTTTATTCCATTTTAAAGGTGCACTCAGTAACTTTTTGCTCATGTCATCTTACAGTGACACCTTGCAGCATAATTCAAAATCAATAGTTTTCAGTTACAGATGCAATTGTAGAAATTCACTATTCACAAAACGTGTCCAATAACAAGATGGTTACTGAGATTAAGAAAGTAGTATTCAGTTGGCCGTGTGATTCTAAAATGGCAGCCCCCATGAGGTTACCCCTGCCCCATGTAGTATAAAACAGCCTTTATATGAACTTTATATGACTAGAGTACTCATCTCATGTGAGTGATCATGATTTTATGCATATTTTTCAATATTAAAATTCAGTTCTTTAGGAGTAAAACTTTTTAATGTGGAAAAAAATAACTGAGAGTACCTTTATGGATGAAGTGATGTAAGCAGCAGTCAGTGAATTTTCTGTTCAAATGGGCAAATGCTGCAGTTGATAGCAGTTTATTATCTGTGGAGACCAAGATGATGGAGGCAGTGGTCAGTGAGGTGTGCTTAGCAGTCTAGCTGGACATGTTGTTTACTCAGTGGCATAATGTCGCTCAAACCAGCAACCTCTTACCTACCAGCCTTGAGCTTCAGCCATGCCACCCCACAACTGGCTGGAGCTAGCTAACTGTAGAAGAAGAGCATACTGCCACCATGTTAAACAGAGCAAACTTTTTTTTTTTTTTTTTTTTGTGGCACACAATATATATATATATACTGGTGGCCAAAAGTTTCATGAAGTATAGTCAGGACATTACTGATGTAAAAACACAACAGCACCATCACTTTATGAAAAAGGTCATTTTTGAAAAACATCTAGACAGGCCACATTTCTAGCAGACATCACTCGAACACCTTATCCTTGAGTAATCATGCTAAATTGCTAATTCGGTTCTAGAAAATCACTCGCCATAATATCAAACAGTTGAAAGCTATGAGTTTTCACCTGACTATGTCACCTGAGTATCTGGACAAACGGACAGCTAGAATGTCAAGGATCTGCAAAGCTGTCATTGCTGCACGTAGAGGATTGTTTTGATGAAAGTATTTTTATTTTTTTATTTAATAGTAATTTTTCACATTATAATGTCCTGACTATACATTGTGATCAGTTGAATTCCACTTTAGTGAAAAAAGTACCATTTCTTTTCATAAGAGCAAAATCTGTTCATTATTCCAAACTTTTGGCCACCAGTGTATATATGTAAAAATTGTGGTTCTACGTTTTTGTTTTCAATGTTCCATCACATTACTTATTATTTTTTGTTTTATTTTATTAGCTTGAGAAATGTATCATCCTGATCTCTGAGCGGCGCTGCTGATAAACGTCCAGATAAATTGCGTAATAACAGACCACAGAAGAAACACGACGAACTCAACCAATCAGCGATCAGATTACTGTCCACCAGCCAATCAGCGCGCATCATGTTGAGCTGTACAAACATCCAGCGCCGAGTTTCAGGATCCGAGCGCGTAAGTTCATGTCTTTTTTGTCTGAACATATTGATCAAGAACGAGTTTTTAAGACCAGCGTTATTATGAAGTGTTTATGAAGATTGTAAGGAGCTGGGCATATTATGTAGACACGTTTTTAAAAAGCATTTCAAAGATAAACGGAAGAACAGAACTGTATTACCGAATCACTGAGTTTCCAGGCCAACAGACAATCTAACCAATATGATTATATTTATATTCATATATAATATGAATATAATTCTAGTATCAGCCTCACTTTGTCTCTGTCTTTCAGTAAATGTAGTTGATTGGCTGCTAGAGTCACACAGTCCCCTTTAAAAAATGTACCATTGTAAAATATAGTGTCCGCCCAAAACACGGTCCCTACAGTTATTGTTACTAACGTTAAATGGTAAATCCGTGTAAGAATCTTTCAGAGTCCTTCTGTCATGTTGTTACATTTCTTTTTTGGTGGGTAAAACAGGTGGCTAATTCTGACTGTTTTAATGTGGTTATATTACTGGTAGTACCATGTTATTGTCCAGAAACTATGATTAATCGAGGGAAATAAAGAAAGATAAGTTAGCCTTCTAGTAAAGCAGTCTTTGGCTTGTTGACATGTCCTGTGGTGTGACTTACCATGTAAAATTATATTCTAATAGGTTTGGCATTTTACTCATTCTTTTTTTACTATAATTATGCATGTACTTTCATGACATCATTTTAATTGTGAGACTAGCTACATTGAATATTTACCCTTATTACATTGATGCCAGAGCTATTTAAAGGATCCAGTGAAGGCAGAAAGGTGATTTAAATGTTGAATCATGTAGATTTTCACTTGAAATCTTGATGTTAGTAATAAAAAAAGGCAATTGTCCTTGATATTTGTCAAAAATACCAATACAGTTTTCATCTTAGATATCCACAGAAAGATGGCAGAAGTCAAAATAGCAGCACTTCCCTGTAGTACTACTGTCTCAGACTTTTTTTCAGAATACAAATTTAAAATATATTGTTGGTCTGTTTATAATATCCATCTATCCACCCACCCACCCTGGCAGCCAAATGTTTGGAATAATATACAGATTTTGCTGTTTCGGAAGGAAATTGGTACTTTAAATCAACAAAATGGTATTCAGCTGATCACAAAGTATAGTCAGGACATTACTGATGTAAAAAACTGCAACATCACTATTTGAAAAAAGTCATTTTTGATCAAATCTAGACAGTCCCCATTACCAGCATTCATCACTCCAACACTTATCCTTGAGTAATCGTGCTAAATTGCTAATTCGGTACTAGAAAATCTCTTGCCATTATATCAAACATAGTTGAAAGCTAAAAAAATAAACAGTTTTATCTAGAAACTCGTCAGTCAATCATTGTTTTGAGGAATGAAGGTTATACAGAAATTGCCAAAAAACTGAAGATTTCACACAAAGGTGTACACTACAGTCTTCAAAGACAAAGGTCAACTGGCTCTAACAAGGACAGAAAGAGATGTGGAAGACCAGAGTACAACTAAACAAGAGGATAAGTGCATCAGGGTCTCTAGTTTGAGAAATAGATGCCTCACATGTCCTCAGCTGACAGCTTCATTGAATTCTACCTGCTCAACACCAGTTTCATGTACAACAGTAAAGAGAAGACTCAGGGGTGCAGGACTTATGGGAAGAAAAAGCCACTTTTGAAACCGAAAACATAAAGAAAAGGTTCGAGTAGGTAAAGAAACAGACATTGAACAACAGATAATTGGAAAAGAGTGTTATGGATCTTAACCCCATTGAGCATTTGTGGGATCAGTTAGACTGTAAGGTGTGTGAGAAGTGCCCGACAAGACAGTCACATCTATGACAAGTGCAACAGGAAGTGTGGGGTGAAAGGTCACCTGAGCATCTGGACAAACTGACAGCTAGAATAACAAGAATCTGCAAAGCTGTCATTGCTGCACATGGAGGATTTTTTTTGAGAAATCTTTGAAGTAGTTTAAGAAGTTCTGAACATTTTTATCAAATTGTAATAGTAATTTTTCACATTATTAATGTCCTGACTATACATTGTGATCTGTTGAATGCCATTTTGATGAAAAAAGTACCAATTACTTTCCATAAGAGCAAACTCTGTACATTATTCCAAACTTTTGGCTGCCGGTGTATGTATGTATATGTGTGTGTGTGTATATATATATATATATTTAGTATATTTAAGTTTGATAAGTCCTGTGCCCACTGCCCAGAATTTATTCTTTGTGTTCACATGTCCATAAATTAACTAATTTTGGTTAAGACATCACATTTATTTACACTCTGTACCAAAAACAGTGCTTGGATTTTGTCTCATACACTCAGAAACATTAACATGATAATTATGTTGTTCTCTAGGTGGTCAGAGACAGATTTCAGCTTCACAATTTGGATTTTGACAGTCTTGGAGGATTAAATGCTGAATGGTCAAGTATGTGCAGTAAAGTTGAACAAGTAAATATGAAATTCCATTGTTGTTTAATGTGCACATGTTAATTTGATCATATCTGACATAAAATCACATTTTATTTAGAAACTTGCATAGAAATAGTGTTTACTACATTACATATTGTTCCAAATCTGTAAAGAAAATGTCAAATTTAACCCCAAAACATTATATTTTTATACTATTACCATTGTTTTCCATTATGATTTTCATTACATTAACACAGTTATTTAATCTATTACATTATACAATTCATTTTTAAAGGGATATTTCACCCCTAATTGAAATTCTCTCATCATTTACTCACTTTGATGCCATCCCAGATGTGAATGACTTTCTTTCTTCTGCAGAACACAAATTAAGATTTTTAGAAGAATATCTACACTCTTTAGGTCCATACAATGCAAGTAAATAGTGACCAAAACCATAAAGCTCAAAATTCACATAAAGGAAGCATAAAAGTAATCCATACGACTTTAGTCATTAAATTTATGTTGTCTACAATAGTGGTTCTAAACCAGGGGGTCGGGACCCACTAGGGGGCCTCAAAATCTCTTAATATTATTTAAAATATGATAGGTTAATATAATGGTTATATAATTATTATAATTAAACTTACTGAAATTGCTAAAAAAAATTAATAACTCCCTTCAACCGCTTGCTTTTTATGATGAATATTCAGTTCTAGACATCTCTGGAATCACAAGTTTTAAGGAAATATTTTATGATATAAATATGTAATCGCCTACGTGGGGGGCCTTGGAGTCAAAAAGTTTGAGAACCATTGGTCTAAAGTGCAAACAGATCAATATTGCACCATTTATTTGCATTGTATGGACCTACAAAGCTGAGATATTCTTCTAAAAATCACCATTTGTGTTCAGCAGAAGAAATAAAGTAATATACATCAGGGATGGCATCAAAGTGAGAGAATTTCCATTTTTGGTCGAACTATCCCTTTAAATAAAGTAATCAAACTGAAAGTCAGTACCAAAAGAGTACTGTTATGGTGTACAAACACTTGACAATTTAAATAATATATAATATTTATATATAAACCAATAAACCACATTGTAGTAATGAGAATATCATAATCACCAGCTTTTCTCGCATTGTGGCAATGAGAATTGGGAGTTAAAATATGAAAATGTGTGTTACAATAATCTCTAAATGTAAAACAAATCTTTATTGTCCTAATAGAGGGTTTATTTTCTATATGCAATACAATAAATGACTAAAATATCAAAAATGCATTTGGCAGTTAATGGGAATGTTAAGCACAGACTTGCCTAGCCAGTTGCCATAACACTAGAATAATAATAACTGGTCTGTTTACTTGTGACATCAGCATTGCATAATAAGTGAAATTATAAGGAGTAACTGGTGTGTTCACAGGTATTGGTGTAGTTGAAATGTTGGCCTGACACCTCCACATTCATTACTCCTCAGCAAATCCCTCCTTCTCCCTTCCGGATGGCCACAGCAGTGATGGACAGTATTGTGATTCTCGATGATGATGATGAAGAAGAAGCAGCTTCCTCATCTACATCTACGTCTTGTTCTAAACCAATGACCTGCCAGTCAAGAACGGCTCTGAAGAAACAACAACCACAGCCAACACACATCACACAATCTCCATTTGCCACGGCAAAGAAAGACGCTCATGTCCTACAAGCGGAGAACGAGAAACTGTTTGCCGAGGTGCGTTTGTTAATACATTTGTTTGCCTTTTTTACTTTTAAATACTGCTGCCGCACAGTACATGTATACGGTTTCAAACAGCATTCACTGGGTTATCTAAAAATAGGCTGAAATGACTGTTTGTCAAACAGATTTTTTTCATACCATGTAATTTTATGTAAGAAAGGGTTTATAAATATCCTGTGAGTCACAGTCTTCTTTTTTTGGAACAAGGGTTCAGAAATCTTCAGATGCAAGTAAAGAATTAGAATGTCCTTGTAATAAATGTTTTTTCTTTTTCCTTTTTGGACATCCTATCCCCAATGCCATCCCTTCACCGATTGGTCATTGCTAAACTCAACCTGGCCCAGTTTGTGGAACATTGCTCCAAACACTCACAAGATCATCCAGAGGTCATGACCTATCTTCAGTCCAGACACTCCAAGGCTCTGCCGACCTTCCTGTCTTCGGTGGAGTTCCGCAACACTCTGGGCCGCTGCCTCACACGAGCTCAGGCAAACGCTGGCAAAACCTTCGTCTACATTAACGAACTATGCACAGTTCTTAAACAGCACACAGCCAGGAAGAGAAGCTCCATTCAGTCCATCCCTCCCAAAGGAATAACTGAGCACAAGAGCAATGGAAATGATTTAAAGGAGGAGGAACAGGATAAAAAAGAGGAACAGCAAGAGGTGGCAGAATCACAGAAAACTAAAAGGGCTTCCAGGAGACAGGTATTAAAGGCGATCAATCTTAACTTGAAAGGTATAGCTCACCCAAAATTGAAAGTTCTGTCATAATTTCCTCACCCTCAGGTTGTTTCAAAACTTTATGACTTTTAAAGGGATAGTTCACCTACAAATGAAAAATCACTCATCATTAACTCACCCTCATGCCATGTTAGATGTATGACTTTTTCTTCTGCAGATCACAAACAAAGATTTTTAGAAGAAAATCTCAACTCTGTTGGTCCATACAATGCAAGTGAATGGTGACCAGAAATTGGAATCTCCAAAACTCACATAAAGGCATCATAAAAGTAATCCATAAGACTCCAGTGGTTAAATCCATATCTTCAGAAGTGATATGATAGGTGTGGGCAGGGCTGCAGTTAGAAATTCTTGGGCCCGGTACAAAATGTTTTAAGTTAGTTTTATGGATTACTTTTATTCTGCCTATTTGTACTTTTTGATTATTCCAAGTTCTGTCATTAACATCAGGGATGACATGGGAGTGAGTAAATGTTGAGAACATTTTCAATTTTGGGTGAACTATTCCTTTAAGTTCAGTTCTCTTACTTTTGTGGAAATAAGTTGAAAGAAAATAAACAATTTACCGTCATACTTTCCTTCACTCTCTTTCAGATCGCATACCTGGAAAACCTGTTGAGGGTATATAATGAGGAGATCAAGCGGCTTCAAGAGCGAGAGTTGAGCGTTGAAGAGCTAGAGAAGGAAGACTCCAGTTATATTCAAGAACACAAACTCAAACGCAAAGTGAGTCTGTCAGTTCCTGCTTTATATTCCTTTCCCCGTCTCCCACTTTTCTACATGATCTGGTTCAATGAAATCCATTGTCCTTTATCTGTGTTGTCTTTCACTCGATTACAGGCATCCAATTAGATTAATTTAGGATTATAATATTCCATCCAAAGGTTTTATTTAGTCCTTAATTCATTTAAGTTTCATTCAATTAATGATTTCTGAGTGCTTAATAAAGATTTTTTGGATTTGATTGTGATCTTCTTTTTTTCCTTTTGATCTCAGATGATGAAGATTTATGAAAAACTGTGTGAGTTGAAGTGCTGCAACACACTGACGGGTCGAGTGATCGAGCAGAAGATCACCTTCTCTGGGACACGCTACCCAGAGATCAACAAAAAGGTTTTATTTTGTTTGTGAAGTTACTTCCCTCAAGATCTGTTCTGCAAACAATGATTCAGTCTTGGGTTTAAAGGAATAGTTCACCTTTCTTTATTCCTTTATTTATTTAGTTATTATATTTTAATGGAGATTTTTCTGTTCGTCCATTCAGTGCAAGTGAATGGTGATACAATTTTCAAGATCCAAAAAACACAAAGGCTGCATAAAAGTAGTCCACATGACTCCAATATTTTAATCCATGTCTTCTGAAGCGGTGCAGTAGGTTTTGGGTGAAAACAGACTAAAATGTCAGACCTTTTTCACTGTACTTCTTGCCATTGCAGTTTCTAGACACAACCATGACTTCCTAGCGCTCTGTGAATGCATCAAGCTCTAGGAAACTGTTGATGTAAAGATTTGAGTTAAAAAAAATATTTTGAGTTATTTTGGTCTGTTTTCACCAAATATCGATATGATTAATTCAGAAGACATGGATTAAACCACTGGAGTCTTATGAATTACTTTTATGCTGCCTTTATGTTCTTTTTGGAGCTTGTAGATTTGGTCACCATTCACTTGCATTGTATGGCCAAACAAACATATCTCCATTAAAATATCTTCTTTTTTTATCCTTTGAGTTTGTGTTACATCATTAGTGTTCAGTGATCACATTGAAACACACAGATTACAAATGTTTTGGAACCAATCTGTGCAGCATTGTTCTGAATTGTATTGATACATTTGTGGAATGAGAATCAGGGGCCAGTTGTTCAAAAGTAATCTGATTGGATCACGGCTGTCGGATTGGATCAAATCTTGAAAATGGGTTGTTCAAAATAAAAAAGTATTCTGAAATCTTATTCGATCCCAAAATCCAATCTTGGTTTTGATCTGGATCAAATCGTCAGTTTGTGTTGTTCAAAACTTTTTAGGAAGATTGGGATACTTTTGATCCAAAAAAATCAGGATTGTACTGATCCTAGTAGAATTTCCTAGGGTGGATTTCAACAACAAAAATGTAATAAAACTTTAAAATTGGTCGAAAATACACAATTTGTGTCATGTAATATATACTACCGTTTGTTTAAACGTTATAGTGATAAAGTATACAAGTAAAGTATAAACTACACACTGGACTACCAATTAAGCCTTTCAGTAAAGTGAAAAATAAAAATAATCCCCCAAACAGATGTCAATAGCAAAGAAACATATATTTAATTTTAACTGACATTTGTCACAATATATTATTAACAATCAATCATTAGAGATGAACCAGTCAAAAGTAGTTTTGCATCCATTATTGCATGTCCAGTCAGTTCCTCACTCTGAGAGAATGCTGGAGGTTGTTCTGGGTATTTTGGGATAGTGTCCTGGCCTTCTAGCAATGTTGTGCAGGACAATACAAGCAACTATTATGTTGCATTCTCCCTGTGGTGCCACTCGCAAGTAGTTAAGGCATGCAAAGTACCTCTTGAGGACTCCATTTAAGCACTCAATTGTACATCTTGCAATGAGCAGAGTTGAAGCATGCCTGCTCAGTTGTGTTTGCTGCAAGAAAAGGGGTCATCAGCCATGGTAGGAGTGGATAGGCACTGTCTCCTAATATTATGCCATCCGGTCTGCTGTTTTGGAGCTCTCTGTATAGAACACTCTCCCTAGAGTTTCTCCCCATCATGGACAGACCCAGGCCACCTCAAGACGCAGTTTGTGATGATGAGGTCAGCATTGCCCACAAGTTGTATGTTGATGCTGTGCCTTCCCTTTCGATTGACATACTTTCTCTCATGATTAACATACTTTCTCGTGCTTGTATATGCTCATGAGTGCAGTCAATAACCCCTATTGGGCATGTTTCCTAAAAGAAAAAGCTTGTGCAATAAGGTCCTGTTCATCCACAGACAGAGTGTGTCTCCTTTGGGTTCTGCGTTGAAGTTTTGGCCTGATATGGTGTACAATGTACTTAATATCAGCATTCCCAAAGTGAAACTGAGCATACAGTTACTCAGTGGTATACTGGTCCAGTGGATTTGTATGCTCAACATACACCCTTTGATGAAATTCTCTCCTTACAAACTGGTGGTGGCGATGGAGCATGCCTGCCATGTCAATGCCTCTCTGTAAATCCTCTAGAAAGGATGAATAAGACAACTGTGATTGGTCTTTTCAAACACACACCCAATAAACATAAATTAGCTGATGTGCTTTGGCTTGTGTTCACTTAACTCAATCAAGACCAAGGCCTATCAACTCTACATTCTCTACACCAAAGAGGTGGTACCATGGACTCAAAAGGACCTAATTTCACAGTTGCAGAAACCCACACATTGCTGGAGGGTGTTAGGCACAATTATGCCTCAATAGTAGGACATTTCAATTCTACTAAGGGTGGAGAAGTGTCTAACAAAAATAAAAATGCTATTTGGGATGAAATCACCCAAAATGTGAATGCCATGGGGTGTGGCCACAAGAGGACTACAGAGCAAGTGTAAATTTAGATGGAAAAATCTGAAGACCAGGGCAACAAAGGACCATGCTGAAGCAAAATGCACTCAAACAGGCAACAGGCCCTTTAGGAGAGGTGATTATACAGATGTGGTTCTTGACATTATTGGAGGTAGAAACTCTTAATCTCTGCATGGGATTCAAGGTGTTGTTGTGGACGGTGAGTCCACGACTGAAAAGGAAAGCGACACAGATTCTTCTAATGTAGAAGGAGTGTTTATTCTGGATCTCAGCCCTGTTATTGAGGAAGCAGGTGGATCCTCACTAGTAGAGCCTGTAGTTATGGTCACAAGAGCTCCGAAAAGAGGCCAGAAGTGCTCTTTCCCAAACACAGATGATGATGCCTGATAAATCACTTGTTAAATGTGAAACCAAAAGAGCAGAATTACAGATTCATCTGGCAGAGGAACAAATCACTCTTACTCTAGACTTGAGATCTGACTCCTAAAAGCAGAGCTTCAAAAATATCCACCATGTATTTGTGAATAATGTATATTTTAATTTGTTGTGGCTTAGATGAGGGGTCTGACTGTTTAAAAGAAATTGAAAAAGGAAAGGGATGTTTCTATTGTTTTATTGTGATGTTTTCTGTCTCTTCAAATAAAAACACTTAAAGTGACCCCATGCTGGCTCTTCTACAAGTTGTTCTTTACATAGCTAGTAGCCTACATTGTGATATGTAGTCCCGTTAATCTTGGTAATCTTGAAAAGTTTTTATCTGGATCAGGGTGATCCAATCCAGTGTAGCTTTGAAAAACCGACACAAAAGTAAGATGGATTACCTGATCCTGGATAGCAAAACATGGGATTTCCAAATCTGGATCATTCTGAATTTTTTGAATGGTATTTGACATGAAAGGTGATGCAGAGTTTGGTTTTATATGACTAGAAAATAAATATACCCTCATAAATGTAAAAATGCTCCTGAAAACCAACTCCAATGGGGAAATATTGCCCTAATAAAAAAAGGTTCATTTCTGACTCTTGGAAAGCTGTTACAGTCAGTTTAATAACAATCTAACATTAAGCCATTACTCAAAATTGCAAGTCCCATCTTTTCCCTGTGCTTTTAGTTTTGTCTTTACCAACTTTTGTTCTCTTTGGTCTTTAGATCGAGCGCTACATTAACAGTCAAGAAGTTCTTCATAATCCTCCGGATTACTCTGATATCCTGAAGGTGGTGCAGCGTGCCAGCGACCGCTACAGTCTCCTGCTCTCCCGCAAACAGATCACACAAATCGCTCAAGAAGCTTTCCGAGAGACGGGCAACAAACTGCAGGAAAGACGCCACCTGGACATGGTCTACAACTTCGGCTCCCACCTCACAGATTCCTACAAACCTAGTAATTCAATTCATTTACTATCTTTTTCAGAAGATATGGCCTCTCAGGCTGTTCTGTTTAATGAATCAGTTGAACAGATTCACAAATCTTACGTCTCGAACTTTGATTTGAATCGTATTTAAAAATGGTAATTTACTCACCCTCATGTCATTCCCAACCTTAATGAATTTCTACTAAAATACCAAGAAAACAACAAAACAAAATATCAGTTATATTGCTTTATTTTGCTTTAAATTGGAGACATTTTATTGTTTGGATGTTCTGCTGTACTTGAGTTCATTGGCAGTATGTTATTTTCAGCGTTAGACCCTGCACTAATTGACCCAGCACTGCATCGCAAGCTTCGCTCCAACAGAGACATGGCCATCAGCAGCCTGGAGAACATCATTAGCAAATTTGCAATAAAACAGGAAGACATAGAAGTAGAGGAAATGAGGAAGAAACAAGAGAGAGACAAACAGAAAAAAGAGGTAATAGAACTGACTCGTTTTGCTCATGTCACAATTTTATGAAAATGCTCAGAGTTTCAGTTATTTCACTTATCAAAACTGTATACTTAATGTAGAATAAGAAAATACATGTCTAACTCTTAGAACTGCTGTTAGGGTTAGGTAACCCGAACCCTAAATATGATACAGTAATTTTAAAGGATGTTCAAAAATCTTTTTAACAGTCAATTTAATAACAGTCAAATATTACAACATTTCTCAACATAAATACAAACATAAATAAAATTAGAAGTGTATACAGACTTCTGTGAATAACTGGGAAGATCATTCAGCATAATGTTTCCCTTGTTCCTGTTTCTGCATTGTCTAATCAAAGTCTTATCTGTTTTATCTCTGCATCATTCACATTTTCAGGAACTTAATGGACAGCAGAGTGACGGCAAAGAAAAAGAGAGTGAGAAAAATAAAGAGGAGCAGGAGGAAGAAGAGGAGACAAATAAAGAGGAGCAGGAGGAAGAAGAGGAGCAGGAGGAAGATGAAGATGAGGAGGACAATTCCTCCGATCCTGACATTGAAGAGGAGATCCAAGCCAGTGAAGCACAAGTTGGGGCTGGTAAGATGTGGAAAAACATTAACTTTCAGCTACTCTACGGCCATTTACACCTGGTATTAACATCCATCTTGGGTAATCCAATCTCAAATGGTTGGCGAGACAAATCGCTGTTTACACCTGGTTGTAACTTTTGCTGCTGTCCGAGATGCATCAAGTCGGATTAGCATTTGCGCTACAAATGCAATGTGATCACATTCATTTCTGACTGCCTATATCTAGCAGTTGTGAATGGATCCATGAAAAACCAGGTGTAAACTTTACATTCGGTGTTGTGTTGTGTTGGTTGGAAAACCTCATTGCTTGTATTTAACGTGCCCATTTTATGATGAGAAAACAAGTCTTCTTTGCTTATGTTTCAGATGATGAAGAAGAAGACATTGAAGAGGAGCCGACAAACATCAGTGACCATGAACAGCAAATCAATGATAACTCCCCCGCATCAATCAAATCATCTCTCCAGGACACAGAGGAAGACCAGGGTGAGGGGGTGGGTGATGATGACCAGCAGTCTCCAGTCAACCGCACACATGAGTCGGTGTCTGTTGAAACAACCACAGATAGCAGACATGCTAAAGAAAGCCCCCAGTCCCTAGCGGACATCAGTCAGTCAGAGGCAGTGGGCTTTTATCCCATCAAAACAAATTCCTCTAATCACTGTTCACAGAAAAGCACCAGTAACTGCACTGAGACTATTTCCACCAATAAGGACTCAACCCTCACGAGATCAGCCAATTGTAGTCCACTACCTCCAAGCCCTATGTTCATAGACGAGATGGGCCAATATAAGAAGAGGAAACGTACCTCACAAGAAAAACAAACTACCGTCTACAATGGGAATGGCACACAGGACAGTGGCAGGTAATAGGATTTTACTGACTTTTATAAAATTACAAGGGGAAAATGAAGCATTTCAACCAAATACTATTTGAAGGAATTAAAGAAAATTGCAACGTGCAAGTGGCAATTAGGTTCTGGCCGATATTTCAAAACAATTTAGCATTTTGAGTGTATTAAGGCTAGGGTATACTTATTTTCCATACAGGGTAAAGCGTTCTAGCCTTTACATTTACATTTATGCATTTGGCAGACGCTTTTATCCAAAGCGACTTACAGTGCCCTTATTACAGGGACAATCCCCCCGGAGCAACCTGGAGTTAAGTGCCTTGCTCAAGGACACAATGGTGGTGGCTGTGGGGCTCGAACCAGCAACCTTCTGATTACCAGTTATGGTGCTTAGACCACTACACCACCACCACTCCACCTTTCAAAGTATACATTGATATATGTGCATTTCGACTGCTTTGTGACACTCTTTAGTGTAATTATTTTACTATTGCATCATTTAATATAATATAACTGCTATTCAGGCTAGTAAAAAGTAGGGATGTACACTGTTGCCATTTAAATGGTTTAAAATCAAATTACACTGAACTTGTCTTATTATTGTACTAAATATGCACACCAGAGCAAAAGGGAAAAGCACTATCTTACCGTTTATCATGCGCTGAAAAATTGCTCTGTGGAAAACAAACTGGAATCATATTTAATGGTGTAACAGTCACTTAAAGAAGGCCACTCTTCTTCAAAAAGCAGCACAATGAATGAAAAACAGTGCAGGTGTTTTGAGATGAGTTAATAAAAATGAAAGTCTTTTTAACTTTACTCTGTCTAAAGATGCTGCGTTCCCGCTAGAGACGCTGAAAGGAAAAAAAAGTGAGATTCAGCGCAACAGTCAAAGACGTCTGTCCAGCGCATGTCAGTATCACTGATCTATAATAGAAAAACAGTGCAGTTGCACACAAAAGCATGTTTGAACAGCCCCTAACTCCTGACGGTTTGTCTGAACTCGTCAAGCTCATCAGGTTGCAGACCTGTATTGCATGTGTAGAATAACTGAATAGTGATTTTGATAATCGAATAGTGGCGCGTTGAACGGCTAACCGAATGTTGACTTGGCGTGAACATCCCTTGTAAAAACTGTTTTTTTTTTTTTAAATGGGCCAAGACTAAAGTTGACCAAAAAGAGAGACATATTTTAAGTATTTGGAAATATTTTGATGTTTAAAATATTTTACATGTCATTCATACGTTTTAAAGCCTAAAGGAAATCACTTATCCCTATTTTATTATATATAATTCCAGTTTAAATATGAATAAATGACTTCTTAAGGTTTATTAAGCACACATACCGTTGAAGTCAGAAGTTTACATACACCTTTGCCAAATATATTTTAACATTTTAAAGTTTTTCACAATTCATGACATTTAATCTAGAAAACATTCCCTGTCTTAGGTCAGTTAGGATCACTAATTTATTTTAAGAATGTGAAATGTCAGAATAATAGTAGAGAATAATTTATTTAAACTTTTTTTACTTTCATCACATTCCCAGTGGGTCAGAAGTTTATGTACACTTTGTTAGTATTTGGTGGCATTGCCTTTATATTGTTTAACTTGGGTCAAATGTTTTGAGTAGCCATCCACAAGCTTCTCACAATAATTTGCTGGAATTTTGGTCCATTCCTCCAGACTGAACTGGTGTAAATCATGTTTGTAGGCCTCCTTGCTCGCACACGCTTTACAATTCTGCCCACAGACTTTCTATCAGATTGAGGTCAGGGCTTTTTGATGGCCACTCCAACACCATGACTTTGTTGTCCTTAAGCCATTTTGCCACAACTTTGGAGGTATTCCTGGAGTCATTGTCCATTTGGAAGACCCATTTGCGACCAAGCTTTAACTTCCTGGCTGATGTCTTGAGAAGTTGCTTAAATATCCACATAATTTTCCTTCCTCATGATGCCATCTATTTTGTGAAGTGCACCAGTTCCTCCTGCAGCAAAGCAACCCCACAACATGATGCTGCCACCCCCATGCATCATGGTTGGGATAGTGTTCTTCGGCTTGCAAGCCTTTTTCCTCCAATTATGGCCAAACAGTCCAATTTTTGTTTCATCAGACCAGGGCACACATCTCCAAAAAGTAATATCTTTGTCCCCATGTGCACGTGCAAACTGTAGTCTGGGTTTTTATGGCAGTTTTGGAGAAGTGGCTTCTTCCTTGCTGAGCAGCCTTTCAGGTTATGTTGATATAGGAATAGTTTTACTGTGGATATAGATACTTGTCCAGCCATTTCCTCCAGCATCTTCACAAGTTGCTGTTGTTCTGTGATTTAATTTGCACTTTTTGCACCAAAATATGTTCATCTTTAGGAGACAGAATGCGCCTCCTTCCTGAGTGGTATGATGGCTGCGTGGTCCCATGGTGTTTATACTTGCATACTGTTGTTTGCACAGATGAATGTGGTACCTTCAGGCATTTGGAAATTTCTCCCAAGGATGAACCAGACTTGTTTGAACCAGACAATTTTTTCTGAGGTCTTGGCTGATTTCTTTTGATTTTCTCATAATGTCAAGCAAAGAGGCACTGAGTTTGATGGTAGGCCTTAAAATACACCCACAGGTACACATCCAATAGACTCCAATTAGCCTATCTGAAGCTTATTGCCTAAAGGAATTGAAGTCATTTTCTGGAATTGTCCAAGCTGTTTAAAGGCACAGTTAACTTGTTGTATGTAAACTTCTGACCCACTAGAATTGTGATATGGTCAATTAAAAGTGAAATAATATGTCTGTAAACAATTGTTGGAAAAATTACTTGCCATGCACAAATTAGATGTCCTTAATGACTTGCCAAAGCTATAGTTTGCTAATATGAAATCTGTGGAGTGGATAAAAAATATGAAATACACTTCAAGTGTATGTAAACTTCTGACTCAAACGGTACACCTTAACTAGTGTGACAATTTGTATGACAATTAATCTTCATAATCTTGAAAGCCCTAAAACAGACAATTAATTGTCATAATTGCAATTATTTGTAAGAGAATTAATCAGCAATGTAACAAACATTGCTGTGGCAAACACCAGTCCGACTTTCAAAAAAGTATTATCCAATTGTCCAGGTGCATAGACCCAAAAATATGCAAGAGGGAAAAAGTTCACACTCAAAATAGGAAAAAACTCACAAACTGGATCAAAAGTCAAAGGCGTAGTTTTATACATCCAAAGAGACATTTGCTTGTACATATATACAACACGTTACACTTTTGGACCATTCTTATACATTATTTCATTAGAATTTAATTCATTTTTTATTAATTTTGGAGAAAATATTGCCAAATCAATTGATAAATTTAACCATAGTTAAAATGCCACCTGTAGAATAATGCAGTCTATATTCCTGGGTGAGGTTCAGGAAAAGGAAGTTTTGTCCATTGTTAGCAAATGTGAAAATAAAACATCTATTGATAGTGATGGACTTGACGTGACCATTGTAAAAAGGACTATTGACTGTATTATTAAACCAATGACTTTCATTTGTAATTTGTCTATACAGTCGGGTGTCTTTCCTGAGAAGATGAAGGTTGCTAAAGTCGTTCCACTTTTTAAAAATGGAGATGTACACCACTTTAACAATTATAGACCTGTGTCATTGCTTTCTCAGTTTTCTAAAATCCTTGAAAAATGGTTTGCTCAAAAATTAAATACTTTTTAAAAAAAATATAAATTAATTACTGAAAAACAATATGGCTTTAGAGAAAAAAGATCAACAGCATTGGCATTAATTGAACTCATAGAAAAAATTACATCTGCAACTGAGAATAAGCAATACACAGTGGGGGTCTTCATCGACTTAAGCAAAGCATTCGATACCATAAATCATAGTTTGCTATTGTCAAAATCATTCAATTGTGGCATTAGGGGTCCAGCTCATCAATGGCTCAAAAGTTATCTTAGTAATCGACAGCAGTTTGTTCAAATTAATGGTCAAAAATCTGAGTTAAGAGACATAATATGTGGAGTTCCACAATGGTCCGTTTTAGGTCCATTACTTTTTATTTTGTTTATTAATGACCTCTGTGAAGTGTCTAAGGTATTACAGTTTTCGATGTTTGCTGATGATACTAATATTTTTTACTCTGGAAATAATCTGTCAGAAATTACAGAAAATATAAGTTCAGAAATGGTAAAAATTAAGGAATGGTTTGACAAAAACAAATTATGTTTAAATTGGGAGAAAACAAAATACATGATCTTTGGTAATCGTAAAAAGAATGAAAATGTAAGAATAGTAATTGAAGGAACTGATATTGAAAGAGTTAATGAGATAAAATTCTTAGGTGTTATTTTGGATGATAAATTGAATTGGAAAGCTCACATAGTTTATATTAAGAGTAAAGTTTGTAAAAGTATTGGGGTCTTGTATAAAGTTAAGCATCCTTGCATATGCTGTACAATTCCCTACTACTTCCATACTTTGGTTACTACACAGAGGTCTGGGGTAATACACACCCTAGTAACACAAAACCTCTGTTTTTGTTACAGAAAAAAGCATTAAGGATAATCAACAAGACAGGCTACAGAGAACACACAAACAGTTTATTTGTAAATTCTGGACTTCTAAAATTCAAAGATTTGGTTGATTTGAAGATTTTGATTTGTATGTGGAAAGCAAAGCAGAGAGTTCTGCCTAGGGATTTACAAAATGTATTCGCTTTTGTATCAGAGGAAGATAGCCATAGAAGGCAATATCATTTTAAAACTCCTTTTGCACGTACTACACAAAAACAGATGTGTTTGTCTATTTACGGAGTTAAACTGTGGAACACCTTGGACTATGAACTGAAGTGTTGCAAAAGTGTGTGTAAATTTAAGAATTTGTACAAGAAAAAAATACAGGAATGTTACAAGGAAAATGATGATAATTAAGTGTATAGATGGGTATTACTGAAAACGTTTGGTGATTGAGGTGAGGATTGGGGTGATCCATTCATAAAGCAGCTGTTTTTTTTTTTTTTTTTTTTCTTTGTGTTTCTTTTACTGTGCACAAATAGGGACAGGTATTACAAGATTTTTTCTTCCTCCTGTTCCTTTTTTTTTTTTTTTTTTCGTTCATGGAAATAAAAACAATATGTTGTAAAATGGCATGAACGAATAAATAAATAAATAAATAAATAAATTATTTCCCATAACACAAGAAAAGGAATTTTCTAACAATCCAATTCTTTTCTTTTTTCCATTCAAAATGTATTCGATTTAATATATATATATATATATTAAAACAGACAATCAGTCATCATAATCGCAATTTTTTGTCATAATCGTAATTATATGTAAGACAATTAATCGCCATAATCACTATTATTTGTTTGACAATTAATCGTGACAGCCCTACGTACACTGTGAGTGAGACGTAGCGGCATATGGAAATACAAAGTATGCTTTTGCATTTATATTTGTCTAAATTTATATTTGTCTAACTTGCTTTGAAATGAATTAAAAAAGCTATTTACATAATTTCGGCCTCACAGCCACTGTTGTCAAGTACACTCAAAATGTTCAATGAAAAAAAATTAAGTAATTGAATGAAGAATCATATTTAATCACTTTCCTATAAATGCACTAATATAACAATGCTAGTAATAAACAACATTTATTATACAAATTTTATTTTGAAAAAAAATAAAAGTCTTTTAGCAATCAGGGAACTTGATTGCCAAATAAAAAGTGCAATAAAATCAACACAATATTCAGTGTTGGTACATTTTATATCCCCAAGAAAATAATATTGAATTTATGGAAAATATTCAACATATAACGCAAAGCTTTAAAGTCAATGGTTATATTTCCCATGCTTATAAATAACATACTAAATTACTGGCATGTTGATGGATGAGAATATTTTCACATTAGCGCTTTTACAAGAAGTCAGCACTTCAATGTTGAATGTGTTTGAATGTAGCTGTAGAGGTTTTGGCAAGGTTAACATAGTGTTGGGATGTGAATGTAACACAACCAGTTCAGGTTTAATCATGCTGTGCTGGTTTTCTCATTTTGCTTTCATCAGTGACTGTGACATTCCTCTCGATATGGGTGTGAGCTGCAGCCCGGAGCGGGTGCATCTAACCAGGGCGAGGAGTCAGAGGACACCACCACCTAAGAAAAATAAGGTATGCCTTTCTTTAGTAGTTTCTTATATTCATTCTGCTCTCTTCTGCACTGATGTAGATTAACTACACTTGTCATCAGAATTAAGTTATGATCAGTCAGATATTGTAGGCTATGATCTGTACTGTGACAGATGGGTTTGCTTCTAGGCCCATGTTTCTTAAAAAAAAGGTGTGTAACTATTTTATGATCCACATTTAGCTGGACTGTTATCTCAATTTGAGTATTGTCATAGTAACCATGTTTTGGCTTTGTAGGGCAGAATTGTTCCGCCAAGTTAATTGTCCTAAATGTAGGCTGTTTGCGGTTGCTAGGCAACATAGCAGCTTGGTGGATTAAAATAGAATGCGCACTCACATGTGCAATTGAAGTCACAGCGGCATCCAAACTGTCTTAACCATCCAATTCATGAACTGCATTAAAGACCCATAATGCAGAGAGATAACTATTGTTGTTTATGTTTGTCGCAGGTGAACGTGGCGACTCAGTGCGACCCAGAGGAAGTGATCGAGCTCTCTGATTCAGATTGATCTCTGCCATATTGTACTGAACGGGCATTTCAGTCTGAATCCGTTAGCTGTTCCTACTCCAACAGTGCCTGCCAATGTGAACAACTTTTTAGGACTCAGTCGGCTTTTGAACAACAATTACTGCAATGCCACTGTTTACTTTTATATACAAGGAATAAATTGCATAATATTATTCATTCAGGCTCTTTAGAGGTATTTTTGTAAATTGTACAAGGGTATTGCCTCTAAATACTCTTATTCTGAGGATTTATTATGTATATTTATGGTTTTAGTTGAGAGTTTTGTAGCGATCCTCTGTTGTGCCAAGAGTCGAAAGGGCAAGTCGGCTTTCTATTCTCAAGTCAATAAAATTTTCTAATTTTGTGGAAAGTGTTTGTTTTACATGTTGATAATAGGAGGTGCTGTCTTTGTATTGTGGATTGTTAAATGATCTCTAAATGTTTTTCTTTAGCGCATAAATTTGTGAGCTACTTAACATGCTCCAATTCAGAAACATTCCTAGATTACTGTCTTCATAATGAACTCACCCTCATTTTGTTACTAACCTGGATGATGTTATTTGTTCTGTGAAACAAACAAGGGAAATTTTATATAATCTTTGCACAGCTCATAGTAGTCCATACAACTCATGTGATATTTCAAGTCTTCTTTAGCCATATGTAGTACTTTAATGTGTATTATTTTAATGTCCAGGATTCCTTTTTGTTTTTTAGCTTGACAGACTTGATCACTATAAACATTTGTTGTGTTCATGCAGGTTTCGAACAATGTGAGGGTGAGTAAACAATAGCAGAATTGTCATTTTTGGGTGAATTGTTCCTTTTAACTGTTTTATGGAAAATAATCATCCTCAGGTGATAAAGCACAAGGGTTTAGTGTCCTCATATGCTTGACTTTTGATATTGAAATGATTTCTGTTAACTACTGCAGATTATTAAAGTTGTGATCAACATGGTCTAAAATGTGTATGTAGTTACAATTCATCTGCTTAACTAATTTAAGATTGAATTAGTATGACACAAGGTAACTTGACATCATTTATAGGAAGTCATTCATAAATAACAGAATTTGATCATGTACAAATCTTGTTTGAGTTTTTTCATTCTTTTCATTCTTTATCCAATTTTATAGCTTTAAAACAGGAAAAAAAATAATGTTCCTTTTTAAATGTCCATAAAAATAAATAAGGCTCAAGGTCTGGTCAAAAAACTACCTCAAAATGGAAATAATAACTTAAGATCCATGTTTTGCGTATTCAATCCTTGATCATATTGCTAATGAAAATTGTCATTTACATGCACAAAAATAACTTCCATAAATCAACTTATTAAAAAAAAAAAAAAATCAAACAATTCAAGACATTTTTGTTTACATACGATTTCAATTATATTCCAAATTAACTTTTTTTTTCTGTGTGTTTTTTGTCATTTAAAAAATAAAAGTTTTATTTTATGGTAGTCATTGTATAATGCAAACTACTCACATTTCAGCTAAAGTTACCCTTTTAAAGCTAACGTGCCCAAATGATTTGTTCAAGTTTTCTACATTTTACTTATTCAAAAAGAAAAAAGAAAGTGGTACTTTAAGCTTAAGTACGTAAATATATATTTAAATACAACAAACATATCAAATGAAAATATACTGGTGGAACACCTGCTTTTTTTACCTTCTTCACCTCATGAGTTTGGTTCCCTGTATGTAAAATATAGTGTAGACTGAGTAGTTGTAACACTGTGAATATTTCCCTTCTCATACTAGTTCAAACTGTCATTTTCAGTGTGCACATTCACATTTGAAGGATGTAGTCCACATTATTGGGAAATTATTTGAGAAAATCTGTTTAGGGGGCGTACAATTTAATTTTCTTGAATTGTGAAGAAATCATCATTCCTGTCTGACTGTGAAAGCAAACTTGTGGAGGACAAATTTAACACAGTTTCAACTGTACCCGCTACATAAGAAACATGGTTTCTAATGCTCCTTCTTGAGTTTGTTAGCTTTATTTCTATCATTAAGCTTAGGTAAGCAAGACAAAAAGATGGGTGTACGCATCACAGGATGCCTCATATCAGGGTTAGGAAAACCAAGAGAGGCGTTCCAGCCGGCGTGTTAGAAATGGCACATATGCAAGCATTAGAAATATTTCAAAACATAGTATAAAATGTGTCAATATATGAGTTTTTAAAATGTAACCCTAATGCCTTATTTTGCACATTACAAATGTGTTACACCTGTCCCAGGGTAGTGTTATAACAGCATCCATAATGACAGCTGTAACAAATGCTCGTCTTCACACACTTACTGTAAAAGACATGTTTTGTCGTGGTCAGTATTTGAGCGGTATAAAGGGAAAAAAGTGATACAATTACTCAGTCTAGCTACGTTAAATATAGTATTGGAATTTTCATATTAATTTGATTATAACAGCAAATACAGTGCATTCAGAAAGTATTCAGACCCCTTCATTTATGTCACATTTTGTCATGTTGCAGCCATATTCTAAAATGCATATATATATATATATATACACACACACACACACACATCAATCTGCACTCCATACCCCATAATGACCAGATTTTGATAACTTTGGAAATTTATTAAAAAGAAAAAAATGAAATATCACATGGATATAAATATTCAGACCCTTAACTCAGTATTTAGTTGAAGCACCTTTGGCAGCGATTACAGCCTGAAGTCTTTTTAGGTATGATGCGACAAGCTTTGCACACCTGGATTTGGGGATTTTCTGCCATTCTTCTCTGCAGATCCTCTCAAGCTCCGTCAGGTTGGATGGGGACCATCGGTAGACAGCTATTTTCAGGTGTCTCTAGAGATGTTCGATTGGGTTCAAGTCCGGGATCTGGCTGGATATTCACAGAGTTGTCCTTAAGCCACTCTTGCGTTGTCTTGGCTTTGTGCTTAGGGTCATTGTCCTGTCAGCCCAGTCTGAGGTCCTGAGTGCTCTGGACAAGGTTTTCATTAAGGATATCTCTGTATAATACTGTGTTCGGATTTCCTTCAACCCTGACCAGTCCCCAAGTCCCTGCCGCTGAAAAACACCCCCACAGCATGACGCTACCGCCACCATGCTTCACCGTTGGGATGGTATCGTGAAGTTGACGAACGGTGCCTGGTTTCCTCCAGACTTGATGCTTGGAATTGAGGCCAAACAGTTTAATCTTCATTTCATCAGACCAGAGAATCTGGTTCTCACAGTCTGAGAGTCCTTTAGCTGCTTTCATGTTTCTTGCACTGAGGAGAGGCTTCCGTCGGGCCACTCTGCCATAAAGCCCAGATCGGTGGAGTGTTGCAGTGATGGTTGTCTTTCTGCAGGTTTCTCCACACATGATCTCTTGAGCACAAACAGAGTGACCTTCGGGTTCTTGGTCACCTCTCTTACCAAGGCCCTTCTCCCCCGATTGCTCAGTTTGGCTGGGAGGCCAGCTCTAGGAAGTGTCCTAGTTGTTCCAAACTTCTTCCATTTACAAATTATGGAGGCTAGCGTGCTCTTGGGAACCTTCAATGCAGCCGAAATTCTTTTGTAGCCTTCCCCAGATCTGTGCCTCGACACAATCCTGTCTCTGAGCTCTGCAGGCAGATCCTTTCACTTGCATGGCTTGGTTTTTGCTCTGATATGCATTTTCAGCTGTAAGACGTTATATAGACAGTTGTGTGCCTTTCTAATTCATATCCATTCAATTGAATTTGCCACAGGTGGACATCTCAAAGATGATCCAGAGAAATGGGATGCACCTGAGCTAAATTTCAAGTGTCATAGAATACATATGTCAATGTGATATCAGTATTTATTTTTAATAAATTCACAATGTTATCAAAAATCTGTTTTTTGCTTTGTCATTATTGGGATATGGAGTGTAGATTGATGTGAATATATATATATATATATATTAAAGCATTTTAGCATAAGGCTCAAGGGGTCTGAAAACTTTCTGACATGCACTGTATATCAATATCAGTAGTTCTTATGTAACATTTCTTAAGTGTTCATGAATTTAACTTTACTACTTGAAATATATTATAAATTATCTAACATTTTCATCATTATAAATGCTTGTGTCTGAGGGTTTATGACCTCGATACAGGAAAACCATTTTTGTTGGCTCATTAAGCATAAATGGGTTAAAATCGTACTTCAAAACGCTCATTTTTAAAACATCCTAACCCTTTTTATTAAACAAACAAACAAAACTGTCACTGAAAACAATCCCTTCTCAATATGGGACAAGTGTGGGAGTGGGAGTGGATTGGAAAAACTGATTAATATAACCAATAATAAGACACGAATGAGTAAAAATGTGTTCACGAGTCACTTTATTTCTTATTTGAAATGAAGAATCTTATGAAATCATTGATGTACTCCACTGATATCAGACAACAGGAAATCTGCTTATTTTGTTACTGCCTGTCACATATTTACACAATAGTTTGTGTACTTCAGTTAACATGTTCTCTAGAAGATCAGATTCATCACAACAGTTGTAATTTCTAGCAGTACAAAATACAGATATGTCTAACCAGATTACTCCATAAGCAAGCATTGATGCTTTTACCAGCTGGTCATGAAAATATTAAATAATATTTTACATGTTCTTAACAGCACTTTGCTCACTTCAGCTTTTCTCAATAAACTAAAATACGTTTGATATTGAAGTCCAAGGAATGTGCGCGATTCATTCTGGTCCACACTCTTCAGATGCCCGTTTATTTCTGCTAAGATACTGAATATTTGCGTTAAAGTTTGAGGTATCTGGTTTTTATAGTCAACATATTCATCCATAATACAATTCAGCAATGCATCACTGCATTTATGCATCAGTACATCTACAGATCACTTAAAGGTGCACTCAAGAGATATTTTTGCTAATTGCGAAACTTTTAAAGAAAAACGAAAAGATATGTTTAAAGTTTTAGAGAAAAAAAAAATGGCTCAGGTCGAAAATGTATGAGATCATGACCAGTCGATTAATACTTGCTTTTTCTCAATAATTCCCTAATTTAACACTATCGCTTAAATTAAAATAAATTAACCATGACTGACTGTAAATAGCCTATTTTTACAATAACACTGGTAACCGAGAACTTCTGTTCTTGCGTGATGCTGCATCTACCCAAAAATGAAACAAATACATTGTTTCTATGAATTATCCCTTTAACTGGCAGCTAACTCAGTTCCACACATTCACTCCAATTTCACTTGCCATTTGTATACTTTATTCAAGCTTTCGATCTATTCGTTACCTTTATAAAAACATGGCAAATGATTTCTCGGCAGCCTTCATGGAAGGAAAACTTCTGTAAACTATCGCGACTGGTAAGCTGTAGGCTACATTGGATGAGTTGGATGCTAGGGGCTTGTGTTGAGGATCTAAACTCGTCTTGACCGGGTCTGTTTTCATTAATCTTGTGTCTATTGTGTGAAGATCCTACAACTCACATGTCCTTCCATGGCTCCAAGCAACTCTCCTGATAGTTATGTAAAAGTACATACAGAGAAATGTTAAAACGGACCATTAGTTGATTAACTCCGCAATCCAACCACCAACAAAACCCTGCACTGCTCTGCATCCAAGCAATGGAGACTCAAATGTGCAGAGGAAGCTACATACCTGTTATTTAAAAGGATAGTTCACACAAATATAAAAATTTAGTCACTGTTAATTTACAATCATGCTGTTCTAAACCTGACTATGACTTTCTGTCTTCTGTGGAACTCAAAAGCACATGGGGTTAAAAGCATTTACAAGTTTTAGGGGGTTTTAAACATGACAGTAATTCATTGATGACATTATTGTCATTTTTGGTTGAACTATCCCTTTATAAAATCAATACATTAACTTTCAAGGGGGAATATACTGTGTATATATAGTCATGTGATTGCTATAAAACTCCACATCAAGGGCGGACTAGATGAGTTAGTGTAATGTACACTGTACATCAAAATCGTACATTAACGGTATGGCACTTTAGAGCGACAGTGAACAAATGTCCTGTGCTAGTGAGGCAGCTTGTATGTGACATTGATTGACCTTATTCCTGGCAAGAATGAGGTTTCACTGATTTTAAAGATCTTTAAGAATAACAAACAGAGGTGAGCTAGCAATGGGCACTTGGTAATTGTTATTATTTCCAAACACACCACATGAGACGAGGTAAAGGATCAAACAAATGGGCATGTGGTCCCTTTGAAACTGATAAAAGTCACAAGAGTGTCCTTGTTTTGAAGAGGTGGTGGTCTTAGACTGAAACGCTGTAGCTTTAAGGAATATTCCAGGTTCAATAAAAGTTAGGCTCAATGGATAGCATTTGTGGCATAATGTTAACTAGTGTTGTCACAATACCAACATTTCAGTAGTTGGTACAGATACCAGTGAAATTTCACGGTTTCGATACCGCCGCAAATATATGCTAATATGGTAATGTGCTATTGAACACATTACTTTAGCCTATTTAAAGTGAAATTTCAATTTAAATAAAAAAGTAAATTTCACTCATGTTTTTATTTTGACGTGTGGTTTGATGGAAGCTTCACTTCCTTCTTATGATGGATAAACGGTTCGCTACATGGCACAGTTCGATCGTTAAAGCGCAAATGCTGTAATTTAATGAAACAAATATATAGTATACATGTGCTTCACAGAGGATGCGTGCTCTTTTTTTTATTCTCATTCACTGCAATGGTTCTCAATGTCAGTGATGTTCCCAGTGTATGAGCAGTCTGCTTCACGTACTTAAAGCTCATGCAGCTCGAATGCAGACCAAGATTGCAGCATTTTGCGGTTTAATAATAACACTAGGACATATCACAATTTTAAATTGATTAATTGTGCATTTCAGTGTAAAAGGTGTAACAGAGCACACGCTCAAATTTAATGAGCATTTAAAAGCGGATGTGTTTTTAAGTTGGTGCTCTGTACTTTTATTTACATTTATGTATTCGGCAGACGCTTTTTATCCAAAGCGACTTACAGAGACCTTATTACAGGGACAATCCTCCCGGAGCAACCCGGAGTTAAGTGCCTTGCTCAAGGACACAGTGGTGGTGGCTGTTGGGATCGAACCGACAACCTTTGGCTTAACAGTTAAGGGCTTTAGCCCACTACGCCACCACCTCTCCACCTGTACTACCGCTACTGCACAAACACTGGTATCGCAACATCTTTTTTATTTTAGTACTTTTGACAACACTAATGTTTCCTACCACAAAAATAACTCCAACTAGTCCCTCATGCAGTTAAAGTGAGGCACATACAATGGAAGTGAATGGGGCCAGTCGATAAATGTTATAATGTTCACTGTTTCCAAGGTATGGCCAAAAGAAACTAACATTATTTGTGTTAACATGGTTTTAGTGCAATAAAATCGATTACAAACCTTCTCTGTGTAAAGTTATATACAATATCATTTATATAACAATACAACTCATTGCCATGACAACATATTAACAAACCTTGTGATCTGGTAAACACTGCAACGTTGGTAATCCCTGATTTATCACACTAAAATGATTTGTACGCGTATAATATCTTGTGCCCATACCATTTTTCATTTCTCCTTTCCATTGAAAGTGCCTTACTATAACCTTTTGCTTCTTTTTTGTTGCCTCTGAATTATTTTTGTGGTAACCAACATTATGCCACAAATGCTGTCCATTGAGCTTAACTTGTACCTAGGCATACATCCCTTTAACAGCCTATGTGACACTGCTTTCATCAACATTATCTTCACAGACTTCCTCCACACAGCCGCTATGGCTGCCACTCATCCCCAAAATTCCAGAACTACGGCCGTGCACCCCAGTCTGAGAGCTGATTCCAAGAAGAGGACCAGGTGCTCCCATATTGAGACAAGAAACCCCACTGTTGCTAATCGAATGCTGTGGAGAAATAACAGGGATCCCACTTTGTGTGCCAACACTACCTTGACTGGACTCACTGCCTGAGGGATGGAGCTTCATGTGATGTGGTGGAGAAATGATGGACCCTTCTGACCCCACTCTCCTGTTGGAACTACCAGCGCCCCTGTTGCGTCTCTCACAGTGCGAGCGATGCCTCATGAAGCTGTCGCGCCACATGAACTTCTTCCCGCAGCCATGGCAGTCGTAGGGTTTCAGACCAGTGTGGGTCTTCATGTGTTCCGTTAGGTGATGCTTCATCTTGAACTTCTTGGCACAGATGGGGCAGTTGAAGGGCCGAAGGTCCAGGTGCATGTTGATGTGGCGGTCCCGCATGCTCTTGTGCGAAAACGTTTTCCCACAATGACACATGAAGGCCTTACCGGAACCACCAGCCCCACCATCTAATCCATCTATCCCACTACTCAGAGCCCCTTGGGCAGGGAAATGGACAGCTCCGTGCTCCAGGCTTCCTTTTAAGGAAACACCAGACATACCACCTGCAAGCCCTATTGGTGATGTAGATTCTAGGGCAGCCTGATTGTACAAAATCTGGTTTCCTTGCATATCCAGAGGGTAAATCTGAGCTCTCGAAGCCATGGACTGGACTGAACCAAGTAAGGTGGAAACGGCCCTGCTGGTATACTGAACAGGATTCTCTGGAGGGTGTTGAGAGGACGTCTGGTCTGTCAAACCCCTCTCAAACTTGAGGTAGTCTTCCGAGGACTGGCAATAGTCAACCTACAATAGGAAATAAAAAAACTTCAATTAAAAAGTTTAAGTTAAAACTCTCATATTGTTTCAAACCTGTATGACAATTTCTGAATGATTAACAAATAATTCAGAAATTGATGCTTAGAAATTATCACAAGATCATGGTGGTGGTGTAGTGGTCTAAACCACATAACTGGTAATCAGAAGGTCGCTGGTTCGATCCCCACAGCCACCACCATTGTGTCCTTGAGTAAGGCACTTAACTCCAGGTTGCCCTGGGAGGATTGTCCCTGTAATAAGGGCACTGTAAGTCGCTTTGGATAAAAGTGTCTGCCAAATGCATAAATGTAAATCAATTGGCCAATTAATGAGATATCAGCCTTTCCACTACCTCAGTTATCGGTTTTGGCAAAATCCACTATTAGTCAAACTCTATAAAAACACATCGATATTCTGTAAAAATGGTTGTCTTTGTGATGTATAAATGTTAACATTCATTTATGTCTATTGTGAACATAAACAGTGAGGAAAAAAATGGAGCGCAAAGAGTAGTGTGACCGGGACTTAAATCTATCAATCAATGGTAACAAGAAAACCACCCACTGCTCTAGGCTGATTAACACGAATTTAATCATTTGTATAGATACCCAGACCTACATATCATTTTCTTATTTAGAAGAAAGAAAGGCCAGGTCATCGTGTTAAACTTGAGGACCGACTCAGTTTGATTCTTTAAAAAAAGCAGTGTTATGAACTAGATCAATGGGATTATTGGAGAAGATCTGACTAAAAAGAATGATTCGTTCACGATTCGGACATTGCTGCTATTCTACTTTTCTACAACTACTATATATAAAGTTTGACAGCCCCAATTCTCTTTCTCTTTCACTTTCACTATAGTGAAAAGAGTGGACAGGGTTAAGGATATCAAATTTTTGGAAACCTAGTGACTCACCTGTGCCTCCGATTCAGTCTCTTCTCGAAGTCCAGAGAGGGTCCTAACATTGGAGATGTTGAATGTCTTGCCTCTCTCCCTTACCTTCTCCATCTCTCTTTCCTCTTCATCTTCTCCTCCTTCCTCCCCGGACACCACAATCAGATCGTCATCTCTCGAGTGCTCCGTTTTAACGACGACCCACTGTTTCCTTGGCATAATGCTCGGCTGACTATATGAGGGACGCTTTTGGGGTGGTGAGGAATCTCCATCTTGATAAGATGAAACTCCAAAACTGTCGCTCACCCCAACCTCTTGATCAGAGACGGAGGTTGTGTTCTTCCGCTTACTGCCTCCTCCTCTTTCTCTTTTCCTGGGAAACAAAAGCTCATCGTCATCTTCATCCTCTTCCATCATAAAACCCTCCTCCCCACCAGAAGGGGTACAGTAGGTTGGAGTGGAGTGTACGGCATCCTCTCCTACTGCTCCTGTTGTCGCCATGCCCCCTCCAAAGTTTGCTTCTCTAGGACTGAAGTAATTGGTGCTGCTGGGAGACTGGCTCTCACCCAAGGAAGGCCGGCTTGGAGGTTGAGGTGTAGAAGGGGTGTCTACTCTGTCTGCTTGGGCAATCTTGTTGGGACAACCGCTGTGCCTCTCATTCTCCTTTGCTCCTACTCCCTGAGGTCCGCTCGGACCTCCTCTGCCTTCTTTGAGAAGCTCAGTGCATTTGTCCACAATGTGCCACATCTGAAGCACACTGCCAACGGTGAGGTAGTTCACAATGTCTTCACGAAGCATTCGCAGCTGGCCAGTGTAAGCACAACTGAGGACACTCTCAAAGGCCAGGGGGTCCATGACGGCCGGGATGGTGACAGTGGACATGTTCTTCAGCAGCACCTTGCGTGCAGAAACAAAGACTGTGATATGGCTAAAAATAATGTTATGACCAATTTAAATGTACTTTTAATACAACTTGTGAAGAAGATTTTGATTTGTGTTTTATACATCGTTTTGCCAATCTTAAAATAAACCCAGAGAAGTGCATGTTATTGATTAAACAATGTGTCAGCCCCATTCCCAAAAGAAAATCATTGGGAACACCTACATTTGCTCCAAGGTAAATAAATGTCATAACCTAATGTTTTGTAGAGTACATACTTATTCAGTCAAAGTTGTTCATGGTAACTTAGTGAGTATGTTGTAGAAATATTAAGAACAGTTCAGTTTGTTGGGAGCCTGGGTAACGCAGCAAGTATTGATGCTGACTACCACCCCTGGAGTCGTGAGTTCGAATTCAGGGTGTGCGTGAGTGACTCCAGCCAGGTCTCCAAAGCAACCAAATTGGCCCGGTTGCTAGGGAGGGTAGAGTCACATGGGGTAACCTCCTCTTGGTCGCAATTAGTTGTTTTCGCTCTCAATGGGGTGCATGGAAAGTTGTGCATGGATCACGGAGAGTAGAGTCATGCACAATGTGAACAAGAACATGATAAGATGCGCGGATTGCGGGTTCAGCAGCGGAGGCAACAGAGACTTGTCCTCCACAACCCGGATTGAGGCGAGTACCTACTAAGTTGTGGGAATTGGGCATTCAAAATTGGGAGAAAAGGGATTAAAAAAAAAAACTGTTCTGTTTACATTATTGTTAACAATCTTAAAGGAATTTTCTGGTTTGATTTAGTAAAGCTAAATCGATAGGATTTGTAGCATAATGTTGATTACCACAAACATAATTTTGACTTATCCCTCTTTTTTTCCCTTTTCCTTTTTTGTTACTTACAGTGACACCTAGTGGTGTGGAGTCAACAGTTTTCAGTTACATTGTAGTAGATTAATTTAATCCAGAAGTGAAAGTGTCCAATAACAAGACAGTTACTGAGATTTAGTGAGTAGTATTCAGCTGGTTATGTGATTCTAAAATGGCAGCCGCCATGAAGGCGCCCCTGCCCCACAGGCTGTTGTGGCAGTTGTAAAATTAGATCCAACTTTACACAGAAAAGGTTTGTGAGTGATTTTATCACACTAAAATCATGTAAAAAATGCATATTGTTTACGTTTTCTGCAGGGCTGGACTGGTAATCCAGAAGGGCTGGCGCACTTTGGGGCCGATCAGTGGTGGACTGGGCATCGGGAGAACCAAGCGGGCTGGTGGGTAGGCCACGAAACGGGCCGTGATAAGCTCAAATGAGCCGCCACATTATGCAGAACAGACCACAAAACGGCGCCTCGATATGCAGAAAAGGCCAGCGAACCCCCGCCCGACAACATTTGGCTCAACTTTTGGGCCAGTTGCCATGTAAAATCCCGGGCCGATTTCTCTTCCCAGTCCAGCCCTGGTCTTGTGGCTATACTTTTATTACAGTGAGTATTTTAATATTTATAGATTGGCCCCATTCAGTTCCATTGTAAGTGCCTCACTGGAACCAAACTTTTTGCTTTTATTTGAAGAAAAATAGGGACACGTCTAAATAATTTTTGTGGTCAACATTGAGTAAACTTGGAATATTCTTTTGAAGGAAGGACATACCTGGTCATGAAAGTAAGGTGATGAAGCAGCCAGCACACATCGGTGGGCCTTAAACACCTGGCCCTGAACATGGATGGAGAGGTCACAGAGATGGCCTTCCTCCCGCTGTTGATTCAGGCTGTCCAGCACTGAGGTCTGCACGCTGGGGAAGCACACCTGCACCACTGAACCACTGGTGGGAGAACCCGCCGAGTCACCATAACCTTGGTCTGCTGTGGCCGACTGCATTCCTGCAAAAGATAAGTTACAAATTAGCTTGTTTTGTTTATTTTGATGCATCACAGAGTATTTGGGGTGATCATGTTCATATTGTTTGCTATTAGGCATTTTTACTAACTATATCAGATTGTGGATATAAAGGTGTGCTAGCTACTGCACATTTACTTTAATGGATCAACTATTTGCGCTTGGGTGTAAATGGCACCTAACAAATAGTGCGGCTATTTGCATCCCAATAGCCCAGAGGAAGCACATACGTTGACGACAAACTGCCACAATAGCATTGCACACCATAAGTCAGAAAGTTGGCCTTTAATAAAATGCTTTGTCACTGTTCAGAGTTTCTCGAACTGCTTAGCATTTTTTCCCACCATAAAAGCAGAGCCTCATCTGTTGGTTTGCATGACTCCAAAAAAAGACACATCATTCACAGCCATTGCTCAATACTTTGTTGAAGTACCTTTTACATCCTCAAGTCTTTTTGTGTATGATGCTACCAGCTTGGCACACCTATTTTTGGGCAGTTTCTCCCATTCTTCTTGCAAGACCTCTCAAGCTCCATCAGGTTGGATGGGGCGCATCAGTGCACAGCCATTTTCAGATCTCTCCAGAGATGTTCAATCAGGTTCAAGTCTGGGCTCTGGCTGGGCCACTCAAGGACATTCACAGAGTTGTCCCATAGCCACTCCTTTGTTATCTTGGCTGTGTGCTTAGGGTCATTGTCCTTCGCCCCAGTCCGAGGTCCAGAGCACTCTGGAGCAGGTTTTCATCAAGGATGTCTCTGTACATTGCTGCATTCATCTTTCCCTCGATCCTGACTAGTCTCCCAGTTCCTGCCACTGAAAACATCCCCACAGCATGATGCTGCCACCACCATGCTTCACTGTAGAGATGGTATTGGCCAGGTGATGAGCGGTGCCTGGTTTCCTCCAGACACGACACTTGCTATTCAGGCCAAAGAGTTCAATATTTGTTTCGTCAGACCAGATAATTTTGTTTCTCATGGTCTGAGAGTCCTTCAGGTGCCTTTTAGCAAACTCCAGGTGAGCTGGAGGAGTGGCTTCCGTCTGCCCACTCTACCATACAGGCCTGATTGGTGGAGTGCTGCAGAGATGGTTGTTCTTCTGGAAGTTTCTCCTCTCTCCACAGAGAAACGTGGAGCTCTGTCAGAGTGACCATCGGGTTCTTGGTCACCTCCCTGACTAAGGCCCTTCTCCCCCAATCGCTCAGTTTGGCCGGGTGGTCAGCTCTAGTAAGAGACCCGGTGGTTCCAAACTACTTCCATTTACGGATGATGGAGGCCACTGTGCTCATTGGGACCTTCAATGCGGCAGAAATTTTTCTGTACCCTTCCCCAGATCTGTGCCTCGATACAATCCTGTCTTGGAGGTCCACAGACAATTCCTTGGACTTCATGGCTTGGTTTGTGCTCTGACATGCACTGTTAACTGTGGGACCTTATATAGACAGGGGTGTGCCTTTCCAAATCATATCCAATCAACTGAATTTACCATAAAATACCACAATCAACTGACTCAAATCAAGTTGTAGAAACATCTCAAGGATGATCAGTGGAAACAGGATGCACCTGAGCTCAATTTAGAGTGTAATGACAAAGGCTGTGAATACTTGTGTATATGTGATTTGAATAAATTTGCAAAGATTTCAAACAAGCTTCTTTCACATTGTCATTATGGGGTATTGTTTGTAGAATGTTGTGGAAAATAATGAATTTAATCAATATTGGAATAAGGCTGTAACATAACAAAATGTGGAAAAAGTGAAGCGCTGTGAATACTTTCCAGATGCACTGTATATTCGATTAACATTCGACTTGCTGGTTCAGAACGAGTACTCGATTACTCATGCACATCCCTTTGGAAACAAATATTTATCATAAACTGCCACAATAGTATCGCTGCAGTTGTGTGGTGTGGATATGTTTTTGCATCGGACCCAAATTCTCAACTCTTCTGCCCAATCTGTTTAGCATCTTTTGCAAAAGTCTCAGGAAACTAACCCTTTCGAAAGTTAACCATGGTTTTACTATAGTAATCGAGTCTTTTGGCGGAATCTAGTTTTGATGCAATTAACCATGTTGTTACTACAGTGATATGGTGTTATTTTAGTAAGCATGGTTTTACTATAGTTCTGTTGTAGTAACTATGACCACGGTTCATTTTATGGTTGCTATGATTTCACTACAAAATACAACGGTAATACTATGGTTATTGTAGTAAAACCACTGTTCATTTTTGTAAGGGAAGGTTAGTACTAGGATTAGGGCGAGAGGAGCAGGGTGTCTGTGGGACTCTAAATAACATGCTGCAGTGATGCCCATATACTGCAAGTTAGCATTTAAACAGAGGTGCAAAAAGTGCCACTTTATGCCCTGTGTCCCACATAGCATCTACCTACCATTTACTCTTTGTGTAAATAGCACCTAACACTATTTGCACTGAGCACAAAGAAGATGCTTTTTTTGCTATTTACATCTAGTTTAAATAGCATCTGCACTTAGTGCAAAGAGCATGTATGGTTAACACACATTGGTTTTCCAATGCGAGGATGATAATATTACAATAATTTACAATCAAATTGCCTGGTCCAAAGAACAAGAGGGCATTGACCAGCCAATGCACAGTGAAAGCCACTTTATTGACTTAAGTAGGGTTAGTTGTCTAATAATGGCAATTATCTTGACTATATAACACAGTTAAACGTGTTATTCGTTCAAACCTGAAGCGTACACCAGTGAAAATGTCATAAATATGTGATTATCCGGGAAAGTCGCATTGGTGTTTGATAAATAAACAACCCGTGGCGTTCAGAAGCGCAACATTAGCGTCAATTAAGAATAAATTTGCCGCTAAACAAATTCATTCGGGATGATTTCGAACGCTATGCGTCACGCGTCGCCGCGAATTTATATTTCAATAAAGAGGTTCCGGATTATTTACTTTAGCCAGCCGCTGCGAAACGGATCCACACAATGTATGGCCTTTAAAACATGGAAGCGGATTGCCCCTTTTTATCGAGGAAAATATCTTACCTATTGAAGTATTTCCGTCAGGCACTAATAGAGGATTTTCATAATGATCATTCGATCTTTCCCACTGTTCGGGAATGCCGAGACTAATGGTGGACTGTCATCAGAGCAGGGTTCGAGTCTGCAGAAGAACCGATGGTTTTACCTTTAAGAAATCCCAGACAGCCGCACTAGACTTGGCCGACCAAAAAAACCCGGAAGCGAACACTGGGGCGAGTTGATTCACTGTTGTCATGACAACACGTTCCGTTTTAGAATCCCAGAACTATAAAATTGGTTTGTGACGCCTATAGACATTTACAATGGAAGCATAATTTCCGCCAAAATGTGCATTTTAAACTCTTTTATTACTTTCATGTATGCCGTTATGTCTTCGCATTTATAGAATATTTGTACTTCTAAAAATGATTTGTCAAACTTTAGGAATATTTAACTCTTGTGCGACCTTCGGGACAGTTTTGTCTTTAGTCTCGATCATTGTGGCTGTGTTAAAGCCAGCGGCATACATTTTGTCAAAGGTGTTTGTTTTGGGGAGAATTTTGATCTTTCAACCTCAGTTCTTAAAATACATCTATAATACACTGTACACGCAAAATAGTTACACTCAGGACCGTAAGGACAAAAATGTCCCCATTCAAACCGCAATATTTGATCCCAGTGCTATTAAAGCATTACATCAAGAACTCTATATTGTGCTTTCATTCCCGAGCCTTGGCTTTAAAGTTTTTATTCGTATTTTCCACCAGATGACCGGATGTCAGAGTGTGTTTTATTATGTAAACAAACTGGTATTTAAAGGGTCAAAAATGCTGTAAATTAATATTTGGTAGCAGGGATCAGGACTGATGTTGGTAAAAAAGCAAATCTAAGTCAGTGAAGGTGGAAAATAATATTAGTATTCAATATTTTTATGGCAGTTTTTTTTTTTTTTACAGGGACATTTGTCCTCAGGTCTGGAATTAATTTATTTTTACATCAGACACTGCACAAAACAAAACTAGCATCAAAATGAGTGTTGTTGCTAATCATTGACATATCCCAGACTGTGATAATCTTTTTTTCTTTCAATGACGCACAAGGTTTAACAGCAAAAAACGTTACAGTGATGCACCTACAATGAAAGAATGGGGCCAACCCATAAACTTTAAAATACTCACTTTTATTCAAAACTAATAATTGCTTGCTAATCTTTGTCAAATTATCCAGTTTACAACTTTGTTACCCTGATGACAGAATGCCATAAACCCTGAAATGACCATAAAAGTGATACATTTTTTAAAATGAAGAATTATAAGTTCTTTTAAAAAATCTTAATCTTCAAATGTTTGCCTTAAAACCCTCCAGAAATTGGCCCCATTTACTTCCATTGTAAGTGCCTCAATGTAACAGATTTTTGCTTTTTTTTGAGGGACAAGTCAAAATGGATGTGTGGTTATCAACATTATGCAACAGATTAAAATTAACTTTAACCCAGAATATTCCTTTAAATTGAATCGTGACCAATCACAGCAACTAAAAAAAAACAATAAAAAAAAAAAAAAATTCACTCTTACCAGCTTTGTCAAGAGAAATAATGAATGAAAGTCTGAGGCCCCCCCAAGCATATTCTGTCATTTTATTCCTTTTGATAACAGTGGCTAATACCAATGTACCTATTTTATAGTAACTTTTGCATTTTGACAAAATGTGGTTTCCATTTAAAAAATTTGTAATAGAAAAACACATTTCCATAGCTAAAACTTTTACAGCCTAAATTAATTTTACTAACGTGTAAAAAAAAACAAAACAAAAAAAAACATCCTTAGCAAAGAAAAAAAAAAATTATGATTAAACTTTGTCAACTTGGCATCATAATCATGCTCACTTCTGCATTACACGCCGAAATGGAGAATTTATTAACGTTTTCTTACAAGTTTAAGTACAATATGCATTTGATGGCAGATGAACATTGATAAATTGTCTGCAAATCAGAAATCTAAAAAGATTGCCAGACTGCACATTAAAATGTATCAAAGAAATGTAAAAGTACACCGAAAGACAGACAGGGGGGATGTCGTTAAATATAGAATAAATGAGGGGGATAAAAACAACAAACAAAAAGAACACACACAGACATTTAAAAATCACAACAGGGTAATATGGAAATGTATGGCCAAGCTACTTCCGATTAGCGGAGGCTGTTCCGATGACACAGTCGTTCACCTACAACAGTAACACCATGAGTTATAAACAGTGTTAAAGATCAAAGACAAACTCAATCTACATTCTACTGAAATACAAACTTGTACATGATCACGGACCTTGCTTGCAAAGCGAAGAGAATTCAGGGACTCACTGAAGCTCTCTTCCTCAGGGGAAATATTTACAAACATCAAACTACAAAAAAGGAAAAAGAATGTCATAAATTCCTTAAACAGAACACTACAAAGAAATAAATCTATTCAACACAAATCCCAAATGAAATGTAATTGTAACGGCCATATCAAAGCTTACGTTTTGCTGTTGCCTCCAAGGCAGTTCTGGAGGAGGTAGGTGAGCTTGGAGTTACGGTAGGGAACAAAGCTGTCCTATAAAAGGTTGAGAGAATGTGAGCGGGTAAAATCCAACAATCCTTGCAGCTGAAGGCAACTTTTACTTAATGATCAATTTAATATCACAACTATATTTATTACTTTAGTGTACCTTGTTGGCCAGAGCAGCAATCACAATTCCCAGGTTGGTGAGGGAAGAATTAATGGCAGTCATTTCCTTGAAGCGTTCTCCTTGTGACTGACTCTTTTGCACTCTTTCACTGCCAGCCAAGTCCACTAGACTCAGTATAGCTGGAAAGCAATCGGGCATAAGATGACAGAAACCAGGTCATTATATTGGCCCCATTTGGATTTTGTTCTACTTTCTTGATTTTACAAATCAAACGCTTTTCTTCCTGAAAGGTTCTAGACAAATATATACACAATATACAATTCTCACTTACAGTATCTGTGTTAAAAGTAATGACAATTACTTCTTCGCAAATAAATATCTGGCTTTGAAAGCATGGACAAACTCACAACTCAATGCAGTTAGCATTACTTGATACTTACACTTGCATTTGGTGTCTCTATCAGAGTTCTCTCCTTCTATGTCTAGCTGGAACACAGAGTGAGAACGTGAGGAGTGATCATTCATGCAGGTGCGGGCAGTGGACCGGTTTTGGTTTGCCAACCTGATCAAGTTGTGTACCTAAAACATGGGGAATCAAATCAGAGACAAGTTAAAAAACCGGAAGAACATTTCATTTTGTATAACAGACTACAAAACTATGTCTCATTTCGAATTGAAGATTTAGCAGCCCACAAACATAATTATGTTTGGTGGATCAGTACTTTAAATAAACAACCTCATCCTCATTGTTGACTTTTTGGTAGGTCAGGTTGGTGACTGTGATCTCGGTGTTGGAGACCTTCCTGATTTCATGCTCAAGTCTCTTGTTCGGTTTTCCCGTATACAGAAGATCTTGAAGGGTCTCGTTGTAGATCTCCACGAAGCTGGCAGTGAAGGTGTACTATAAAATTTCAAAACAGGTCTATTAGCAAACCATAAAGAGGCCACAAGGATTTTTTTTAGCCAATCTTACCAAGTAGATGTATATTTAAAAAACAACATTAAAAAAATGCAATAATCACTTAGGTGCTAACATCAATCAACTAATATCACCTGTTTTCAGCAGGGTGTAGTAAGCAAAACTCCAACTGTATAGGCAAAGATTTGTATTAAAGTGTTAGTTCACCCAAAAATGAGAGTTCTCTCATCATTTACTCACACATCAACCATCAGAATGGGGAAAAATCATTGTAGGCACAGGCTTACCAAAACTGGAAAGATGAAGACTGGAAAAACAAAGCCTGGTCTGATGAATTTCGATTTCTAATGGAGGTACACAGATGGAAGGGCCCACTGCAGCCTCAGCTTTCTCTTCTTGGCTGACAGAAGTGGAACCCAACATGGTCTTCTGCTTTTGAAGCCCATTCGCCTCAAGGTTCGACATGTGAATTTTGAGATGCTATTCTATTTACTACAATCGTACAGAGGGGTCATTGGAGTTACCGTAGCCTTTGTCAGCTCGAACCAGTCTGGCCATTCTCCATTGACCTCTTTCATCAACAAGGCGTTTCCTTCTAAAGAACTGCTGCTCACTGGATGTTTTGTTTTTCCTCACCATTCTCTTTACACTCTAGAGACTGTTGTGCATGAAAACCCCAGAAGATCAGCAATTACAGAAATACTCAAACCAGCTCGTCTGGCACCAACAATCATGATCATGGTAGAAATCACATTTTCCCCAATCTGATGGTTGACGTGAAGATTAACTGAAGCTACTGACCCGTATCTGAATGATTTTATACATTGCACTAGATACAATCGCATGTACAAGTGGTCGGTGAGAGTATAATTCCTTTTACACTGTACATCTTGCCATTGTGAACTCTAGGCGATCATGATTTCAAACTAGTTTACACTTCCAAGTGCTTAAGGCATGCGCAGAGCACTAGATGGTGATATAGGAAGTGCAATCGAACTTGAAAATCACAAATCGCCAATGAGACTGCAGTCAAGATTTATAGTGAATAATTTGTAATCATTTTGGTCTGTTCTCACCCAAAATCGAATGGATTGCTTCAGATGACATTGATTGACCCACTGGAGTCTTATGGATTACTTTATTGGGGCCTTTATTTGCCTTTGAGCTTCAAAGTTCTGGCCACAGCTCACTTTCTTTATATAGACCTACAGAGCCAAGATATTCTTCTAAAAATCTTAATTTGTGTTATGCAAAAGAATGAATGACATACACATCTGAGATGGCATGAGTGTGAGCAAATGCTGAAAGAATTTTCCTTTTTTGGTGAACTAAACCTTTAATATATGCAATTAATCTGATTGATTAATTAAATCAACATATCATGTAATACATTTTTATCGATTGACAGCCCTAGTCACAACACATTTGCATTTCCTTTTAGTCATTACCTCCCACCCTTGCTCACAGAGTGCTTTGGCAGACTTAAAGATTTGCTGGACGGCACGTGGGATGACACCCCACAAGTCCTCCATTTCGCCCCCTTCCATGGTGAATGTCTTCCCACTGCCCGTTTGACCATATGCAAAGCAACAAACGTTGTAGCCATCCAGAGCTGATTGGACTAGCAGGGAAATCTCTTCAAAAACCTCGCTCTGAGTGGTCCGTGGACCAAAAACGCGGTCAAAGCTGAAGTTATAACTTTTCTGTGTGTCGGCTGTGCGCCCTGTGTGTGACTAGAAAAGAGAGGGTGATATTGCAGAGACTGAACCATGACCACATGCCAATAAAATCACGAACATGAATGGATGCATTTACCTCTTCCATTTTGGCCAGCGTGAGAGCCTTGTTGTCATGGACAGGCAACTGGATATGCAGAATATCAGACTGATTGCCAGTCAGCAGTGGGCGGACTCTACAAAAGACTCTGATGTTGCCCTATAAAAGGAGTAAATTTTTTTAATGATTCCAACCACCATGAAAGCAAAAATAAACCGTGCAAAGTAATAAGATCATAGTCAATCAGAATGTGTATGACATCCATTTATGTTGTTTAATATACAGCCATGTTGAGGGGGATTTTTGACAAATGAGATTTCATAGTGGGTGGAGCTACTCAAGTGTGATGTAACAAATAGAAACCAAGTGACTGTCAAAATATCTTTTGCTCATTGTGGACACAGTGGTTTAGGACAAAAACTTCCATATAGACCTTATACATGCTAGCAACATCTTTGATTTTAATGGGAATGACAACGAGGTTGTGAGGGATAGACTCACCATCTCTTCAATGGCACGAATGGTATAATGCTGCTAGATCACATCTGATTTCCACAACTCATGTTGTCGTGTATATGTTCTTGGACAGATCATTTATCAATGTTTTGTCCGAGGAACGATCCAGAAAACACTTTAAACTGCAGTACAGCCCATTGCAGAGGCCGCAAGTCTATCCCTCACAGCCCCATTGTCATTACCATTAAAGATCAAAGATGGCACTATCATGACTAAGGTCTATAGCCACAAGACCCAAACATTATTTTAGTAATTAAATAAAAAAAAATAAAAAAAACACTCTAACTTATAGTATAAAGTTGTTTCCAATTTTAGAAAATGTTTAAATAATGTCACAACACTGGAACACCCAATAAGCGATTTTATTAAACTAAAATGTTAATATGTATTATGTTTCCATCTTGTGGCTATACTATACTGGACTTCTGTATTTTAACATTTATCAACTGGTCCCATTGACTTTCACTGTAAATGCCTTACTGTAACAGTGATATTTTCTTTGGTAATAAACATTATGCCACAAATGTTTTCGATTAAGCTTAACTTGTCTTGAACCTCAAACATGGAAGAGATGCGATTTAATCACTTGTTGCTTTGCAATCATGTCACACATGGATAATACGGTTACGGTCTGTTCCAAAACTTAGTCAGCTGCCTTCTGCCTACACAGGCAGCGGTCTTCTATGGCAGCATCCTTACTAAAATGATGCCTCAAGAGAGTGATTTGGAACAATTTACATAAGTGGCAGCTCCGCGTATCTTTCAAATGGCGCTCTTCACACACACACAGCGCACGAGAGACTCTGCTTGCAACCGATTTCAACACAGGTGAGGAAAGACACGACCCTCTAATGAACAAATACGCATAGCATACACACATTTTGGGTGAAATAGTCAGTTTTCTATGATATTAAACTTTATCAACACTTTTCCAAATTGAATGGATTAGGAGTATATTTATAATCCAAATTTCTCTCTCCTAGTCCACCATTTTGGATTTATTTTTCCACTGAGCTCACAGTGCATTCTGGGATCACCGCCCATACCTGGATAAGGATACATACGATGCTACGATATAATTTGGCCAAAACAAGATAACTTATGGGGCAGCAAAATTAATATACCTAACTTTTAGAGCAGACTTCACATTAGGAGGTGCACACCTAAATGCCTCAAAATGCTCAATAGGTTTTGGAACAGATCCTTCATAAACAAATGTACAATATAGTCTCATATTGTCCTCCAAAATATCCACATAGACCTTCACTACAGCTTACTTTGAGCTCCTGAATGGTGTTGTGGAGTTTCCTTCGCTCCATTTCTCCAAAGTGGAGCTCTTCCCGTTGACGGACCACTGTCTCTTCGAGGTTCCGGACCATTTCCTGACACTCCTTCAGACTGTCTTGACACCGACCCAATGCAGATGTCTGAATGGAGAGTTGAGTCTAAGAAAGACAGAACATTACAGTTTGAAAAAATACAAAATGTATTTAGTGCTGTACACTTTAGATCAGATCCCCCGAGACAGATGTTAATACTAGAGTAGGTGTAAACACATCTAGACTTCACCTGATTGCCTTTTCTGATCTTGCATTTTTCAACATTGGCATAGATACCTGTACATTGCGGAGCTCAGACTCCAAATGATCCCGGAGACCTTCCAAAACCTTGTGTTCCTCAGTAAGCTTATTGAGGTTTTTCTTAAGACCATCCCTCTCTTTAGATGTTTGCTCCAGGTCATCTCTCACAGTAGCCAGCTTTACCAGCTCCTCTTCACAGTCCCTAAAACAGAATTAGTAATATTAAATTAATATTTGTCCATTACACAGTCTCTCTAAGAAAATTTAACATACACTTTGCCAACCATACAGAATAAGCTGGCATGATTTAATTCGGACAATTTTTTTCTCATTTACCCGAGACGCTTTTTGACACGATTACATTCCTCTCTTATTTCAGCTTCTCTCTTTTGGGCGTTGGAAATTGAGTCTTTTAGACTGTCGTTTTCCTGAGTTACAGATTTCACTTTGCTCTGGTAAGTTTGGACTTTGGCCTCCATGTCACTGACTTTACCCTTCAGGTCCCATCCTGGCCTTCGGGACACACCTGAACCTGCAGTTGCTGAAAGTTGACACACTTAAGCACAATCAACAAACTAAAAAACCTAAAATGTCTTATGTTCAAATCGTGCATATAAAGGAAGTCTTGTGATTGTACAAATTAAGTAAGTTTAATTTTCCACTTACCTTTAGCAACCGCTGCAATGGGTCTTTTATTGTCACCTAAACACAAAGACAAATTTCATAGTAAGTTTCTAGATTCAGAAAACTCTGATGGCAGAATCAGATTTAGTGCAGCTATAATATTGATGAAGTTAATTGACACCTTTGGAAATACCTCTTGAGGGGGCAACAGCGACTGTTGCAGCTCCAGTTGGACGAAGAGGTTTGACTGATTAGAGAGAGAGAAACAACATGAATACTCTATGCTCTACTTCCTGATACATATTCTATGGAGGTCAAATAGCCTTTAAAAGCCATATTAAGATATCAAATTTCAGTACAACTCACCAGGAGCATTGATTGCAACCGGTCGTCTTGGGGGCGCAACGCTGGCAGCAGGTTTAAACCTCGGCAGCTCTGCATTCACCTTGCGCATCTTCTTCTGTAAAAACAAATGAAGATATTTTATACTATATACCCAAACATGTGTTATATTAACACAGCTGGTACAAAAACTACTAAAAACAACACCTGTGCAGGCTGTTGTTGCTCCCCATCCATGCTAGAGGTGAGCACCCGTTTCCCAGACATAACTGGGAGGCGAGATGATGTATTCTGAAAAATAACAAATATGCTTGAAGGTAAGACAATACACTTTCTAAAACACACATGCATTGCAGATATGCATGATGGCAGACATAAATTAACCATTTGGGTACTTGGAGATATGAAATCAAAACCAATTACATTTTTAGCTAAACATCAGTGATCAAATATAGCAATAAAGTCCAAATCAAAGCATTCAAAACTAACATTTCATTGCTCATATGGCAATGAAATTAATATACTAGTAAGTGTACAGCAATAACAAATAGATTGGGCTGATTTTGACAGAACTTCAATCTGTAGCTTGCTATACAGAACCAAAAGGCTTATATTTATTACAAAATCTTACCTCTTTGTTCATGGATCCAATACACTTTTTCTGGAGGTCAAGCCCAAAATAAACAAAACATGGTCACTTTGACATAACACAACACATATTGTAAGATTAATGAACGTTAGCTAGCCAGGTAAATGTGCCTATTTAGAGCGAAACCAAATCAACTATTTCCAAGTTGCTGATTAGCAGATTTATTAATATATTAAAAAACAAAACAGTCGCAATATAAAAACATTCAAGTGTTCCATCGTAGCTGACGTCAGTATCGTGGACATCTGCACAAAACACTTTATCTTGACATCAATGTGATAAACATACGTAGCAAATACTTACATTAACGTCATTGTTGATGTAAAGAGGAAAATAGGGGGAAACTAACCTTTAAATACGGAAATGAAAAATAGACAGCAAATGAACACTCCCCCACGCAATGATCTCTCGTAGCCGTTTGGATTTCAAATTGAAAACTGTTTAGTCGCTATTTCCGCTAACCTCTCATTGGTCGGATATGAACCAATCAAAACACAGCACTGAACAATCCCGCCTAAATGGGCGGAGAAAAAACAATTGGTCCCGCCCACCGCCCGTGTCCAGTGAGAGCCGATTCTTGGTCAGATAAAAGTGGACACGTGAATTTCAGAGCTTTGTAGGTTAAATAAATATACAATATATAAAATATAGAGGAGCATAGACACTTAATTTGTTTGTTTTTTTCGTTGCATAGGTTGTCTTTCTTTATTGGGGTGGATTATTTGACCATTCCTGTCACACTAATGCATCATGCACAGGACAAATATAAAAATAAATATGTTTCATATTTATATTTCCCATAAATGTTGAGATATGTACATTAAAAAATTATGGAGAGCATAGAAAGTGTTGGTAAATTCCATTTATTTCACAATAATATTAATTTCGACACTGAATACACACTATGCACATAGATCATGATTTTATAAATGTCAAATTACAAGATACAAACATCCTAATCCATAAACGTTTTGACGATTGAAATATTACAAACGACCTCACATGGCGGAAGTGATTTTGGCGGTGTGCTTTTAATCATTTTGACCTCATTAACCGGAAGTGTAGTCGAGAGGAGTCGGACAGCCCTTCGAGAGAGAGAAAAAAAAAGTGAAAAAAAAAAATTGAGGTGAAAAAAATCGGTAAATCCAAGGGGTTCGGGCGGATTTGGACGAAGTTTCCGAACTGTCCCGGCTCGGAGGAGCCCTGGGGGTTGAAAGGGAATCGCCAGCACCGGTAATTAACAGAGTTATAAATCAATTGTTAATTATTTCTCTAAATTTGAGCAACTCGCGCGCGCGCTTCTCCCCAGTTCTCGCCAGCCGGAAGTCTGCATGAAACTGCGTCTTTCTCGCACTGGCGTCGACGTTTTTTTTCTCTTCGTTTTTTTTTATCCTCGATTTTTTTTTTTCTTCGTTTTTTTTTTCTCAGCGAGACTAACGGAGAGAGGGATGGAGGCATAGGAGGATTATTGTTTGCAAGCGGAAGTTTACATGTTGCATAGCTTTTGGACAGCGCTTGTGCGCATAACAAAAGCTGACATTTTAATGGAGGGTGGTTAGAGAAGCCCTAATGATTTTTTGTCTTTCCAGCTACCTTTCCTTAATACTATCCATGCATAGTTAATTAGTAGTTCACTAAATAGCAACGTGAAGAATGAGCTGGTATTGCATTAGTTAGTGGATTTAAACACATCAGCAACCCTAGATGCCATGCGAAACGAATAAAAAGTTGTTCGCTTGGTGCCCATCCCTTGTTTTTATTTTGGCATGCATACGAAATAAAGTCTATGCAAATATCCATAATAGTTGTCTGTACGTGAGCGGTCCGTGTGCAGTTTTTGCTTGTGACCAGCAATTGCAGTAATTTAGTTCTGACAGTTTTGGTGCAATATCGCGCGACGATGCCTTCTGTTTTGATGCCTATTTACAGCACGCGCTTTAGTGTTGCACATCCATGCCAGTAATGCAGCTGTGGCTGCTCCCATCTGCCATGAAATTAGACCCTATGTGCAATTGCACCAGACAACAGCATATATGTATTTGTAAAGAAAAACAAAATGAAGGTGCGTGTTATCTGTTTTAAAAAAATATTTTTTTTACATAATGGCATTCAGTAAAGTTCAAGATTGAGTTGGCACTTATATATTTTCATTACTTAGTACTTTACGCATGCCATTTACGTTTCGCAGGTTGGGTTGTGCAAGCATCATGATGCCTAACCCAACGCACCTCTTTGCCTGTCCTATGACAAGCATAGGGATGTCCACCAGAAAGATGCACCTATGCCCTTTGCCTCAAGTGAATAAAGATGCATGACATTTGTATGATATTTCAAAGACAGTATCCTATATTAATTGGACTAAGCAAGATGTCATGTGTATTGTGTTGGGTACTTGGGTGTCGAAGTTACATTCATTCTTGCCAAAGTGAATAAACCTTTATACAGCCACACTGGAAACCTATAAAAGGCGAGATGTCGTTTCACAAAGGCAGAGTGGGTGTTTTACAAGTTATGTTGCTTTTCAATTGCAGAAATAATGGAAGATTCCCATTTCAACTCATCATACTTTTGGTCTCCCGTTCCAACAATGCAAGGACAGGTAGACACCTTATTATTGGACTCTCTTGAACAGTACATCGTTGTGTCTTTAAAGGGGACACTATGCTTATAGGGTATAATCTAGTAATCAAAACAACCATAACAGTCGGGATGGCTAAACACCAGCCTCACACTTATTCATGTGACAGTTACACACTAGAAGCCTTGCACAACCATCCAATTAACCCTGCCCTCGCTGCTCTCTCCTTCTCCCCCTTCATCCATCTTTTCATCATATGCACTTATTTCTCAATTCCATCCTCCTTGCTTTTTCTTCCTTCCCTTCTATCCCTTGTTTTTTGTTTTTTCATTCCTTCCTCCTGCGAGTGTAGATTGAGAACGCCATGTTTCTGAATAAGATGAAAGAACAGCTGGGTCCGGAGAAGAGTGGCTCTTTTCCACACTCGTCCACGGCACACTACCCTACGGCGGTGCTTTCGGTGCCAGGCACGGTCACCATGGATGCAGGAGCTGTCGGGAGGGTGTCTAAACAAGAGGGTGGAGGAGGGGGCGGTGCAGGAGGTGGGGGAGTAGGAGTCCAAATGGGAGGCGTCAGTGCACACCTGCACCCGCCTCACACGTCCCAAAACATCACGGTGGTGCCCGTCCCATCTACTGGCATAATGACTGCAGGTGAGTGCTTAGGTTTGCAGTGTAAATTATTGGCTACAATAACTATGGACCCTTTTCACATACTTTGATGATAGGATTCTTTCTTATTAAAGGAACAGATTACCCAAAAACCTTGGTGATCATAAATTCAAGTTACTTTACACTTCCTAGCACCATCTAGTGCTCTGTGCATGTGTCAAGCTTTAGGAAGTGTAATCTAGCTTAAAATCACAAGTTTAATATTGCCTTTATGTACTTTTTGGAGCTTGAAAATGTAGTCACTATTCACTTGCATTGTATGGATGAACAGAAATCATATCTCCATTAAAATAACTTGGTTTGCGTTCTGCGGAAGAAAGTCATTCGAGATTGACATTAAGGTGAGGTAATGGCAAGAGAATTATAATTTTTGGGTGAAATATTCCTTCAAGCAGGTTAAATCAAACTAAACTTTTTTTATAATAATATTTTACTTTGTGTTATGTTACCCTGGCATAATAAAAAAAAAATAGTCACCACTGCCGCAATGGGGTTTCAAATACAGCTGCCAAGTGAATGAAGTTGATCTCTCTGGCTTTTTTTTTTTTAGTTAGTTTTTTTGATGGTCATGTATTTTCTCTCTTTTTCAGCGGGGTTGGTGATCACGACTCCTCAGGGCACACTGGTCACTCCTCCTGCCTCCTCTCAGTCTTTTGTATCTGGACCGCCCACAACGACCATGATTGTGTCCGCACTGCACTCATCCAACACAGGTAAATACCTATATACAATGATCAGCCACAACATTAAAACAACCTGCCTAATATTATGTAGGTCCCCCTCGTGCTGCCACAGCACCATCCTGCATCTCAGAATATTATATTCTTCTCACCACAATTGTAAAGAGTGTTTATTTCAGGTACCATAGACTCTGGCCATTCTCTGTTGACCTCTCATCAACAAGGTGTTTCCATCCACAGAACTCACTGGATGTTTTTTGTTTTTGGTACCATTCAGAGTAAATTATAGAGACTGTTGTGTGTGAAAATCCCAGGAGATCAACAGTTACTCAAACCAGCCCATCTGGCTCCAGCAATCATCCATGCGATTATCTAATCAGCCAATTGTGTGGCTGCAGTGCATAAAATCATGCAGATACAGGTCAGGAGCTTCGGTTAATGTTCACATAATGGACAGGCAGCAGCTATTGAGACAGGGGAAATTCACTTCCAGCATGTACAATCAGCCCTGGTGCCCCCCAGGGATGTGTGCTCTCCCCACTACTCTTCTCCCTCTACACCAATGACTGCATCACCAGGGACCCCTCTGTCAAGCTCCTGAAGTTTGCAGATGACACCCTAACACTGACCCCCCTCACTATTCTAAAGAGCACTGTGGCAGCAGTGGAGTCATTCAGGGTTCCTGAGCACTACCATCTCACAGGATCTGAAGTGGGAGACCCACATTGACGCCATTGTGAAAAAGGCCCAGCAGAGGTTGTACTTCCTTCGCCAGTTGAGGAAGTTCAACCTGCCACAGGCGCTGTTGATACAGTTCTACTCAGCCGTCATTGAGTCTGTCCTGTGCACTTCAATATCTGTCTGATTTGATTCAGCTACGAAATCAGACATCAGAAGACTACAAAGGACCGTTCGGACTGCTGAGTGGATTATTGGTTGCCCCTGCCACCCTTTCAAGAACTGAACACTTCCAGATTGCTGTAAAAATCACTTTGGACCCCACTCACCGTGCCATTACCTTTTTGAACTGTTGCCTTCTGGCCAACTCTTCAGAGCTCTGAGCACCAGAACCGCAAGGCAGAGGAACTGTTTTTTTCCCCTCAGGCTATCCATCTCATAAACAGTTAAAACTGCCCCATTGAGCAATAATTATGTGCAATACACAGTTTAGTCTATTTATATTATCTAACATATCCTCTTCTGCCATTACATACAAATGAAAAAAAAAAAACAACACTTTTTGCACTGTACATAACATACTGTATTTTTGTACTTTATATAACGGATTTGTTTTAGATTTGCACAATGTATGTGTATGTATGTGTGTGTGTGTATATGTATGAAGGTGTGTGTCTGTGTGCATGTACATATATGAATAATTAATTATATATATATATATATATATATATATATATATATATATATATATATATTATTATTTTATTATTATCTATCTCTTGCTGCTGTTTTTGTATTGTTGTGCACTTGAAGCTCCTGTCACCAAGACAAATTCCTTGTATGTGTCAGCATACTTGGCAATAAAGCTGATTTTGACATAAACAATCAGAATGGGGAAAAAATGTGGTCTCAGTGATTTGGATGATGGCATGTTTGTTGGTGCCAGATGGGCTGGTTTGAGTATTTCTGTAACTGCTGATCTTCTGGGATTTTCACGCACAACAGTCTCTAGAATAACTCAGAATGGTGCCAAAAACAAAAAACATCCAGAGAGTGGCAGTTCTGTGGACAGAAATGCCTCGTTGATGAGAGAGGTCAACAGAGAATGGCCAGACTGGTTCAAACTGACAAAGTCTACAATAACTCAGATAACCGCTCTGTACAATTGTGTGAGAAGAATATAATCTCAGAATGCTATTCTGAAATGCAGGTTGGCGACGTTTTGGCAGCACTGGGGGACCTACACAATATTAGGAAGGCGGTTTTAATGTTGTTGCTGATCGGTGTACAGTCAAGTAGCTTGTGTAAACCGCATATTTTCTTTTTTACTTTTAAAACATTCTATGATTGTTAATAGGGGTGTAACGGTTCACTCATCTCACAATTCTGTTCGGTTCAATATACTGAGCTCACGGTTCAGTTCAGTTTATGATTCTTTAAATTAAGCCTGAATCAAGAAAAGTTAAGATTTTAAAGTTTTATTATTATTACTTTAAAGATAAGTGCAAACATTTCAAGTTTAGCACTGTTATTATAAGTGCCGTGTGTCCCATCAGAGATGTACTGGGATTAAAAATCAGTGATTCAGCCACCAGAACAGGACAACGGTGACACCAAATGGAAATATTAGCTCATAATTCGCTTTGAAGAAAATATGGAAAAATGTGTTGTCTTTGACTCTCATACATATACTGTCACTGATTACTTACAGTTAAAATATTTTAAATTAAAGTAATATTATTACTAATCTAAAATAATATTGTCTCTGATTACATCTAAATATTATTTTAAAAACATATTTCATGGAAGTGCACGCTTATCCATTTAAATAATTTCTCTATTTAAAATCGCTATTTAGAATTCGATCTGTTTGGTAACCATGGCAATTTCAGTTAGGATCTCATTCAGGACTAAAGATATTACAGAGTAACACTTCCTAAATGCATTATCCTATCTTAACTACAGTTAGGATTTTGTCTTCTGTAAAATGGATTTGTGAAAATCCTTACTTAACTGATCAGATCTTGACTTAAAAGAGGAAGTTTTCTGTAATACGCCCCCAGATCCCTCCATGCTAAAAAGCACTTCTGTCTCCCGCTCTCTATGTTACATTCGCTTTTACATGGTTGCACTTTCAGTTCTCACAGATTCAGCTAGTAATTGCATTTTTGAGCTCCTTGTGTGCATTGAAGCGATGTATGCCCACGCTGCTTAGGACGTCGCTCATATTGGATACAGAAGCTTGTAAAAATAATAAAACAAACGTAAACTGTCCAATCATAAAGCAGTTGTTGCATGGTGATTTTACACAAGTGTAACTGATAAATTGGCCTGGTTGTTTTTTGAACCAAGCTGTCCAGGAGCTGGTCAACTAAATAAAGTGAAACTTTCAAGCAGAATATAGAGTTAACGTAACAAAACATACCATCCTCCATCGTGGACTCCAGCCGTGGTCGAGTCCAGGGCACTCTCCCCACCTATTGGTCACTGGTCTAGATAGCGTTCATTTGGACGAACCACTTCCACTTTTCCTTGATGGTTCTGTAGTCAATTTAAAGTTTTTTTTAACTTTTTCCTTCACTGTTGGTAGGTCCGGTGGTAGCCGTGTGCTGAGACAATTCCTGAAGTACTTTTTAGTTTCGCTTGTTGCTAACGTGAGGACCGTATGCACCTCGTTTATTGACCATGGCTGGTTTTACGCACAGCCATTTCTTTTTACAATTCGAAATTCACGTGAACAAATGATACTGCTATCACTGTAGTTAACTTTAAAACTAGCGGGCTGATATCCTGTGTCGAAAATACATTGACGCTGGTAGTGATGATTCTCTCTGACCAATCAGTTATCTGCGGGGTTTTGACGTCACATTTAGGCTTGGAACCTTGACCGAGGTGGTACTAAAAAAAATTACCAGGTACTACCCACAGTGGAAAACCCCCAAAAAGCGAGCAGAATCGAGTCGAGTTGTACCGTACAGTGGAAAAGTCCCATTCTTAGCTAGGTCCTCATGGTGCCGCGGTTACTCAACTCAGTCCGGATGGTGGAGGACAAGTCTCAGTTACCTGATGGGATTGACCTAAAAGAGACAATAGGACAAATCCCATTTGATGGCTTCTGTTGAAAACCTCCTTAGATAGTAGTTGATGATTAGCTTAGTGCTAATATTTATAGCATGTGCTTAATTCTGAACTTTAAACATTTACATTTACATTTATGCATTTGACAGACGCTTTTATCCAAAGCGACTTCTTTAAAACACAAATAGTTTCCCTTTCACTGTCTTAAAACACCAGACACACTTGTGCATGATTTTTCCTACTCCGCCAATCTCATAGCTAAAAATTTCCTGAGAAGTGAAAGCAAGAGTGATTTTGGGAGGGATGGAGGAAGGATGAAAGAAGGGATAGATAATGGAAGGAGAAAGGGAGGTAGGGACAGCGAGCTCTATATGTTGAGTGTGTTCTGCTCTTTTCTATCAGAAGATGGCTGGCCCTCCTCCCTCTATTTCCACAGTCACAGTAAGTATAATAGCACATGTACATTGTTACCAAATACTGGAAGGGAATGTCACCCACTTCCTACTTTAAAGAGACATGGCATTAGATGTAATTAGATTTGTTTTTTAAAGTCATCCATAAGTTAATAAATTGATATAGATTAACTGATTTCATAGAAGACTTCTTTAATTGCTTTCAAAAACACCAAAACAGAGTAAACCATTCAATATTGTTTCAGATATTATCCTCTACTTGCAAAAATTCAGGAAGAAATGTACAGCTATACTGTGCATTATGCATTGTCCTAGCAGCTGGGAGAATGCCATATCTTTACATTTGTGTTTAATGTATTTGCCTTTTTGGTGACATTAACAGACAAGAAAGAGGATGGCAGTATTCCACAAGCTGTAGTCATGCCAGCACCCTCGAAGCGTGGCAGAAAGAAGAAGTCTATGATGCCACGGGTCGGTCCTGTTGCAGCCCACACACTTGCCACAGGAAATGATCCGCTGATTCTTGCGCACCTGGCTGCTGGGGGACAGGTGAGACGTTGCAGAGGTGTCCTTAATTAAAAGTCTTCAAATAACAAGAAGTTCAGTTGTTAATGGATGATTAAAAACCATCATGCATTTTTGGTCTATCTAGTTTATTTATTTAGCTTTATTACAAAATTATACATTTCCTAATCTATCGTACCCATTGTTATGAGTTTGGCCTCTGAAGGACAATAGATGCTGACTGGTGAATAAGTCAGGTTTACCAGTTTTAAGCTGCTAAATGAAGTTCCCTTCTCACAGCATAACACAAGTGACCCCTACGACCTCTCCAACGATGAGGATGATCATACAGGCAAAGATGGGAATAAGACCTACAGGTACATCAGATTAAGCAACACCTATATTCATACGGACAGGGTACCTTAACACTTGATCTGCCAGCTCGGTTCATCTTAGTTCTTGGTGTGCATATAGCACTGCAACACTGTTTTGCAGCTGTATTAATGGTCTTCTTTGAATCAGAGTGGTGGCTTCTTAGCTGCTTTCTTAGTAAAATATACCAAATTTTATTCTCAATCAGTTTGGTAAGATAGCATCTGCCAAGAACATAAATATAATGCATTGTAAAGTAGTTTATATAACATTTTTGGCAATATAATATTTTTTACATTGAATCAGTGTTTAAAATAAAGACATTAACAATCATTTAAAGAGTCTCTCAAAACTCATATTTGTTTCCTCTTCTGATTTTCATCATAGATGCCGGATGTGTGCAGTGACTTTCTTCAGTAAATCAGACATGCAGATTCATGCCAAGTCTCACACAGAGGCGAAACCGCATAAATGTCCTCACTGCTCTAAATCCTTCGCCAACTCCAGCTATCTGGCGCAGCACATCCGCATCCACAGCGGGGCCAAACCCTACACCTGCTCCTACTGCCAGAAAACCTTCAGACAGCTCAGCCACTTACAGCAGCATACACGGTACTGAACTGATCGAGCATGTTTACATGTTACTTCCAATGGGAGGTACTAGGGCTGTTTTACTGAAATATTTCCAAAGTTCAAATACTAATTTGTATTCAAATTTTAAAGACATTATTTCAGGTTGGGGGAAAATCGGCAAGATATAAAGTTTTTATATCAACGTTGTCTCCTACGTCCACAAGAGGGTGCAACAAATGAAAACAAATAGTGTTGTGAAGTTGTAGCGATTGTTTTTTTGCAAAGAATATACCGTAATTTCCGGACTATTGAGCGCACCTGAATATAAGCCGCACCCACTGATTTTTAAATAAAATATTATTTTAAACATAAATAAGCCGCACCTGTCTATAAGCCGCAGGTGCCTACTGGTACATTGAAACAAATGAACTTTACTCAGGCTTTAACAAAACACGGTGTGGCAGCGGTGGCGTGGTCAAGCGCCCGTCCGGGAGAGAAAAGCAGTAAGGGCGCTTACACCTGAGCTAAATTATGTCTAACACCGGTGTCTAATTTCAGTAAGCATGGGGAGAGCGGCATAAAAAGGCAGCAGCCACAGAGCTGAGAGAGTGACACACGTCAGTCTAGTGTTGGCGCATAGAAGAATTGAGAAACTTTATAAAATTGATTGTAAACATTGCTGTGGCCATTAAAAGCCTTACCTGGAACGTCAAGTGCCCTGCTGAAAACTGTCACACTGGTGCCCGTGTGACAGTTTTCCCAAGAAGGACACGTGAAGCAGGGCACTTGAAATTAGACACCGGTGTTAGACATAATTTAGCGCAGGTGTAAGCGCCCTTACAGCTTTTCTCTCCGGACGGCGCTTGACCACGCCCGCTGCCACACACGGCTTGTAATAAAACATTTGCAGTAAACAGTAGCCTACCAAGAAAGTCATTGGTCACTATCTTCCTCGTCCTGTGCACTGAAACCACTGAAGTCATCTCCTTCGGTGTCGGAGTTGAATAGCCTCAGATTTAGTTGTCTTTTTGCACTCAGTCAATTCCTCACGCTGCTGTTTCCAACGTCTTATCATCGACTCATTAAGACCAAGCTCCCGTGCAGCAGCTCTATTTCCTTTTCCAACAGCCAGATCAATCGCCTTCAACTTGAAAGCAGCATCATATGCGTTTCTCCATGTCTTTGCCATGATGAGGGTGACAAAATGACTACCGTAATCAGAATGATGGGAAGTTTGAGCGCGCTCGATTTAATCTAAAGAGTAAACAAAAAAAGTTGTTTTGACCTTAACCCGTTCGGCAATTTCATTGGTCTAATGAAAGTTTCACGCCGCCAAAAAACTGAGCATGTCACAGAATGTTTTTTTTTTTTTTTTTTTTTGAAAGCGGGAAAAATCCATATATTAGCCACGTCATTGTATAAGCCGCGAGGTTCAAAGCGTGGGAAAAAAGTTGCGGCTTATAGTCCGGAAATTACGGTATCTGGCTGTTATCGAGTGTGCTTAATGATAAAGCTAAAAGTTTTAATCAGTTCATTTTTTCAAATATTAAGAAAGTAAAATGAGAAAATAAACACTTGAATAGATGGATCTATATTTACATAGTGATGTACAGTAGCCTATACCAGTGCCTGATACTACCACAGACTCAAGTTTCATAATACTGTTGACACAACATTGTTTTTCTCTAAATACAGTTGTATTTACGCACCTAATCTTTGTGCCGCAAGATGCTGATAAGAGAGCAAGGCATTATCAAGACACAACCGCCAAAGATTTCCACATCTGGTGGCCGTTCTCTCTGAATATGTCTGTCTTTTTCTATCTAGCATGCGCTAGACAGTTGTGGTTGCGCCGTGCCTTGCTGTTTTTTCAGCATCCCGTGTAGCAAAGATGCATTTTTTTTAGATGCTGTCTCGATGTAAAAGGAGTTGCACTTCGTCTGTTTTAGCCAAAGAATGGAAGTCTTTGTGAGTGCTTGGCACACATCCAAAATTCGAATGCTCATTTTAGCACTTGAGAGGGGACCTATTATGCAAAATTCACTTTTACATGGTATTTGAACATAAATGTGTGTTGGCAGTGTGTGTAGACAACCACCCTATAATGATAAAAACCCACACTTTCTTCCCCCAACAACTAATGTTCTATTTGTTTCATTTAATTCTTGGCACCTTTTAGGTCTCTCAGTGTCATCTTTGTTTGTACATTGTACTACCTTTTCTACATTGTGTACTACAAATAAAATAAAAATTAAAAATTATTTTAATTTTTTTGCTCTGCTACTTGACCTCAAATGTTGTTCAACTTTTATCCTCATCCTCCATATTTTTTTCCTTTAAGTATTTGTTTAAGAGTGACTTCTTTCAATGCTGGTTGATAAGACATTGCAAAGGTTGTAGGTAGGGAAGGGGGGGGTGAATAAGAGAGAGGATAAGTTGATTGTGCATTGTGTTTTTGTGTGCTGTGTTTCAAAACTTAGACACAAGAAAGAGCACACAGCTATAAGCATGAAACTTATGACACATGAGTATAATTTGATAATTTATTGTTTTTTAATACATCTCTCTGTTTTTTTTCTCTTTTCATACCCTTCCCTTCATCCCTTGTTAGAAACCACACAGAGGGAAAACCGCACAAGTGTCCTCACTGCTCCAAATCGTTTGCCAACTCCAGCTACCTGTCCCAGCACATCCGCATTCACAGCGGGGCCAAACCCTACACCTGCTCCTACTGCCAGAAAACCTTCAGGCAGCTCAGTCACTTACAGCAGCATAACAGGTAACAGACAATGACAGATAGAATCAGTATTCTAACATATATATTCCAGGTGCTCTTCTCCTTGCATTCCTCTTCCTTTCCTACTCCGTCATGTGTCATAGTGTAGTTAGGTGAGGTTAGGTTATGTGGATGTGGTAGGCATCCTGGAAATGAAAGTGGTGGTTTAGATTTTGTAGAATGACAGTTGATGTGATCTATAAATCCCCATGTTCTGTAGTTAATTGCCTTAATTTGTATTTTATTTTTTGAAGGATCCATACTGGTGATAGGCCATATAAGTGTGTCCATCCCGGCTGTGAGAAAGCTTTCACCCAACTTTCCAACCTCCAGGTAACCATATTTTCATCTGATCAATAAGGCTTGGCACATACAACGCTTTTGTGAGTATAGAGTAATTTTCCGACTATGAAATAATGTGTATCTGAAACATCACCTTGTACTGTTAAAGATATGCTCATAATGGAAGGTTTTAAACTAACACCATCTACAAAATGTTGTACAGTTACTAATATTTTTCTCTTTGAAATATTCCCACAGTTTTGTGTGTGCGCTAGACAATGTTGGTTTCATTCACTTCACAACTACCCTAACGGATGTCACATTTTTTCTTCCCCACAGTCTCATCGGAGACAGCACAACAAGGACAAGCCATACAAATGTCACAACTGTAATCGCGGTTACACAGATGCAACTAGCTTGGAGGTTCACTTGTCTACACATACTGTGAAACATGCCAAACTCTACTCCTGTGGCCTCTGCAACCGCGCATACACATCTGTAAGACCCCACCCGGATCACCCAAATGCTTTCTCTAGTCTATTGCTACATTTTCTGATTTTTATTTTCCAAATTATGAATGGGAAAGATTTTTAGAGATATCAGACATTTATTTGGAGAAAGCAAGGACATAGGAATGGTAGTTTACATGTTTGCTAACTTGATTTTGTTTTACAAGAATTACTGAATGAACTTATCTTTATACTGATATATTCTTGGCAATATTGCTGTACATTGATATATTTTCCCCTTTTGTGTCAAAACTTTTTATCTAAATCCTTTTGTTTTGATATTTGTCTTCAATAGGAGACGTACCTGATGAAACACATGCGAAAACACAACCCAGACCCTCTGGCGGTAGCAGCTGCGGTGGCTGCACAGCAAGCCCAGCAGGGACAGAACCCGGCTCAGCCCTTGGGTGGAGGAACTGGCAGGGGTCGTGGGCGAGGTAGGGGTGCTGGAGCTGCGCCTACAGGTGCCGGAACAGTGTCTCAAGCACAGAACCAGCCCAATCCCTCCACACCAACAAGTTATCCTGTTACAGTGGGAATGTCCTGTCCTTTTGACCTGCATCAGTACAAGACCGTTTCAGCTGGAGAGATCCAGTACAAGCCAGTCAGCGTGGCCGACTTGGTGGCCCACAAAGACCTCTGCCTCACCGTTTCCACCTCGGCCATCCAGGTGGAGCACATGAACTCGTAGAGGAATTAACTCCCAAGAGAATGAGAGAGAGAAGGGTGAGAAGACATGGACCAGAATTGGGAATGAAAATAAAAACACTGCCTTAGGACAAAAGAGGAATTCGAAATACAGACTGGCAAGTTTGCTGACGGAAAGAAAAGGAAAGATGAAGGTGGGCTTGCGGGAGCAGCAGCAGCACATGAACTATACAAATTGTCTTTCTTAAGACTTGCTCTGCAGTGTCACAGAAAAGGCTTTAAGCTGCCATGACAGCACAACAAGCCCATATTATGCTAATTTACAGGTTCATGATTTTATTTTCGGGGTAACTAGAATAGTAGCCATATCACCCTGTAGGCAAGACTGGTTGCCTACTGAAGCTAAGCAGGGCTGAACCTGGTCAGTACCTGGATGGGAGACCTCCTGGGAAAACTAAGGTTGCCGCTGGAAGAGGTATTTGGGAGGTCAGCAAGGGGTGCTCACCCTGTGGACTCTTAAGTCCTAATGCCCCAGTATAGTGACGGGTACACTATACTGTAAAAAGGCACCGTCCTTCAGATGAGACGTTAAACCGAGGTCTTGACTCTCTGTGGTCATTAAAAAGCCCAGGACACTTCTTGAAAATACTAGGGGTGTAACCCCAGTGTCCTGGACAAATTTCCCTCATTGACCCTTATCAATCATGGCTTCCTTATAATCCCCATCCATTAATTGGCTGTATCATTCCACTCTCTCCTCTCCACCAAAAGCTGTTGTGTGGTGAGCATACTTGTTGAGGAGAGTCCCCTGTAAAGTGTAAAGTGCTTTGAGTGTAGTGTCAGAAAAGCGCTATATAAATGTAAATTTAATTTGTTCATTCAAAAGGTTTACATGCTTTATGTTCAAAAAACACATTATTTTTCTCATACTCTACATTGCTGTAACATCTATTTTCATCCTCTGCTCAAACGCTCTGATTCTCTTTATAGCCCCCCTTTCAGAATAGCCCAGTGTGCTCTGATTGGTCAGCTGGCCTAGTCTGTTGTGATTGGTCAACCACGTGTCGGAAATGTAATGTCCCTTACCATAACTGAGTTTCAGGCTTCCTTAACAGCTGTAAACACTACGGTAACAATGGCATTGGTTTTTGCCGTACCAGTTTGAGTCCGATAATGAAGGTTTGGAAGAACAAGCTGATCGACCCGAACCACCTTCGCAAGCACGACTTGAGCAGGACTTTTCACTGTGGTAAGCTTCAGTTTTGTTGCTGTCTTACAAGTACACTGATGATTATTGTGAACCTAACAAAGCTTCAAGTAAAAGACACATAGTGCATCTAAGTTAGTCGCATTTTGCTGGAATGGGTGTAGCCAAAGTTTTTTCACCTGAGCTATGAACGGAGAACAGAGGCGAACTCACGGTTAGTGAGCAATTTAGTCGTGGACTACCGTGGATAGCGGTAAGATTACAGCTTGTAATTATATAAGACTCTTGAGATCAACCATTTTGTTTCACAGTTTTAGGTAAATGCAGGCCCACAGCTGAATAGTAAACCCTTACCAAAACAATACAATTACATAGCAAGTTAGACTTCTGTGGATTGCAGATGTAAAATAACTTTTGTAAAAATAAATCCATCTCCACACTTGATTACTATTCATGATAGTAAGAACTACAAACAATCTTCATAATTCTACACAGCTGTAGGTAAAAGTGGGGCCACAGCTGATAAGCAAATCTATTTCAACACAATAACATTAGCTAGCACGATAGCAGAGGCCTACAGCTGTGCACTGAGTGTACACTGTACACACAAAACTCTGCATTTGCACTCTCGGTAGCAGATAAATCCACAATTAATCAAGTATACTTACAGGGTTGTGATCCTGGAGCGCCAGATTGTCCTAACAAATTGGGAACCTCACCATCTTTGAGGAGTAACCGTATTGAAAATCCGGCATTGGTTGTGATTGTACTGGTGCGGAATATTTAAAATAAGTTTTAACCACAGATATTTCAATTCGTCTGCCTTTGGAAGTCCAAACAAAGACGTTTTGTTTTCGCAATGATGAAAACCGCATCATCTTGACATGTTGACAACACTAACCCAACTCATCCTGGCGGGCGGGCCAAAGTAGCCTTTAGGCGGGCATTATGCAAATGCGTTACAAAGTGGTGTAGATACTTTACAGAAAAAATGGCTGGACTACGAACCAGCCGTTTCATGTAGTTCTTGAGCAGTGTTGTCTGTGGGAGAGAATAACTTCGTGCTTTTTAACGTTGCAGACCTTTTGCATGCACAAACAGCTACATTACGCTCTAAAAGGACAGGTAAAATCCCAAAAAGCATAATAGGGCCTCTTTAATACATTTATTGATCATTTATACACTATCAATGTCCAGCCCAGATTTTTTATTTTGCCCTTTTGCCACTATTGAGGAATGTACGCAAGAACCGTGGATTAACAGTGTAAATATTTTTAATTTATGGTTCCCATTTACTCCTTTTCCTCCAAAAGGGTGCTGGTGTTAGAGCCAGTGCTCTGCCAGGTAATCTGCAAAGCTCTTTCGGAAACAGATTGCATTTCCACCGAGAGCAGAACAATGACGTAACTGACAATGTTTCTACATAACCTGCCAACAAACAAACATTGCTTGTCAAGGCCCGTTTATGAGTCTTACTCCTAGTTTTGAGAAAAAAATGTAACATCCAAATTCATTTAATTCAGCATCTTTATGCTAGTTCAGGCTGGTTTGAAGTCATATGTCAAATGTATAATGAATAGAATATAATATAATAGATGAATATTTGTGTAGTCATATAATGTGCAACATTTTAGTATTGAAGAAGCAGGTCGTCTAAATAAGTGCAAACTCTGAGATGCGGCATTTCTCCATGTGTCGATAGTTGCTTTTTGGAACTATCGTTATCGGCAAAAATCGATGCTGATAGTTTTTTCATAATTTCTTCATTTCAAAATAAGAGTTCCTGGTGTATTTCGGGCTTGTTTATTCTTAAAAGTCCCCCGTTCCCCAAATCTTTTTTCTTTTTTTTTTTTCTGGATATTTTTGTTGAACAATAAACTGCATCTGAGATTTTATTCATTTAAGACTCTTTTTTTTTTTTTTTTTCTGTGCCCGTCATAGTAAGGATATCTAAATATGTATTTTTTTTTACATTTCTAAAAATCGATTTTAAAAACTATCGGCCGATTAATCGGTTATCAGCCTTTCCCACACCTTAGTTATCATTTTTGGCAAAGTCCACTATATGATGACCACTAATAATTATGCTCTTCTGTTATATTACTACATAATGAATCGTGAGATATGTGTTGTGAGGTGGTTGGTGACAATCAGCCCCTTTTGTTTTTTGCGTCTTTATTCATTTTCATTAGCCTAGCCACAACCCTATGAAGCACCTTTTCTTCGGTGGAAATGCATGGAAAGGCACCAGATTGGGCACAGGCTCCAGCACCATGTTGGTGGAAAAGGAGGTTAAGCTATAGACTAAGCTATTAACTTTGAGTTAATTTTGTTGCAGGAACTGTGCCAGAATTAATGACAGAGGACACATTTTTAAACAGGTAATTAAGGTTACATTTAAGGTTACTTTCCAGTTCTTTTTTCAAGTTGTGCAAACGTATTCCACTTATTTATTTCGCATACAGAGGCACATTTAGACTGCAGATTTCCCTCTTTCATCCTGTTTACAAAATTACTACTAGTTTACGTTTACTGGAGTATTCCAGAGCCTCAAATGGCACATGCATACCTGCATTGCATTGTAACATTTTGCCAGTATGAGTCATGATTTAAAATTTGTATAGTTATAGGGACAAACGTAAAAGCTTTCTAGTTACCGTACCGCACTTACAATCTGTTATGAAGTTTTAATGCCTTGATGACACTGCATTGCTAGCCTTCTGATTGACATTTTAAGTCAAAGTGCAACTGGTTTGTCACTACCGGCTGAGACCTGTTGGAAAGTAGAAAGAGGTGTTTAAGTTAAAGACTGCACTAAAGGGGATGATAAAACAATGCTAAAGGTTATATGGGATATGGCACTTAAATGAACTTTTTTTATTCATTGTTTCTGTCTTTCATAATTATATTTTAGCCTTTTATCACACGTATGTATTTTCTATTGTCCTTGTGTTTGAATGGTGTGTGTGTGTGTGTGTGAGAGAGAGAGAGAGAGAAGGGTTGATTAAAAGAGCATTTAAGAGAACATTTAAAGAAAGAGATGAATGTGTGGAAACATCTATAAAGTTGTCTTTTTTTTTTTACCTAAAAGATTTGAATCAATTTATATTCTCTTGACCCTCCCTACAAAGAGTGTTTCTTTTGTTTCCAGAAAGGGAGGGAGATAAAAATTATTGTGCACACAACAATTTGGTTACCAGGTACTATTTAGTAGTATTATTATTATTTTTTTTTACTTTATTACCAACTATTAACTATTATTTTTTTATGCAATTATAACCATTATCATCCATTATCCATTGGGAGTTACTGTGTATATATTGAGAATGTGTTCAAAAAAAAAAGGGAAGGATTGTCTTTCTGGTGCAGTTGAAATATGATTTTAAAAATGAATTAAAAAGGCAACATTAGAGATCAGAATAGAGGATGTTATCATTGCTAAAACATCCAATCACTGACCTCCATGATGCCATCTGTGTCCTGTAATCAGCCAGGTGAATGGCTGGTCCTCCATGTATAATCCTTGTTGTAGCCCATTATATGTCTTTGAAAATTTCACAGTTCTCAATATATATGAATTAGTGTTACTTTTGTTGCTCCTAATACTTATTAACTACTCTTAAGGATGACTTTATTGTATAGATCAACACTCATTCATCCAACTGTAACTGTTTCTCCTTATTTGAACAATAAAAAAAACATTTTACTGGAACAACTGTGATATCAGATGCAATCTGGATTATACAGTACATGTAAAGACGTATATATTAGGAGACTCTCTGGAGTATAAAAGCAGTGTCTTTTGATATTCAAATATTTTTGTCCTACTTAGTGAGTAAAATCTATTGTTTTCATACTAGGGTTAGACCGATATATTGGTTTTACAGATTAATTGGAGTCAACAGTTGCTTTTTTTGAGTTATCTGCAAAACTCTATGCCGATAGATGACGAAGGTTTTTATTTTATTTTATTAATGTGATTTACAATCATGTGGGGATTTGCTGTATCTAAATCTTTCACCATTGACAATATTCATCCATATTTTATCCTCACTTCAATGCATATTTTCTTATTTGATATCAAGTGTTCTAAACTGAAGCGAGGGCATACAAAGAAAAATGTCTCTTAACTTCATATTTTAGTAAAAAAAACCTGATTCATTAAACATCATCTGGTGAAAAATCTACATATACAAAACTCTTCATCTGGTGAATAGAGTCTATAAAAATCTTAATTTGTAACAGAGCAAAGTCTCTGTAATTTCAAAATACGAGTCCCTTGTGTGTTTGGGGTTTGTTAACAGATAAAAGTCCCATGTTCTGCATTAAAATGTTTCGTTTATTATTGGGATTTTGGTTGAACATAAACTGCATCTGGGTTTTATTCATTTTTGACTCTTGTAGCCTTGATTTTCTTAAATTTCCATTATCGGTTTTGGCAAAATCCAAAAAAACCCTCTATTTTATACTTTCAATAATTTGATCACTCTGATAATGAGTTTGAATTGCCTGCTCAAATTAATTTTTTTAAATGGCATTGGTTATATGTAGTATCTCTTTGACTTTTTTCATATTTTCTAAGCCATGAAACTTAAATATCTCTTTCCAAAAACATTGTGTTTTAAACATTTATTGTCTCTAAACTTACTGATTAAGTTTGGTACAGGTGTACTATTATCACTTTTTCAATGAGGGACTTTTTAAGTAGTTTTAATTGTTAACAAACAAAGACAAGTCAGTTCTGTTCTTTGCTGTCGGTAGATAAGAGTTAAGGCATTTATATGTATTAGTGCAGCAGATTCACTGCCTGTTCACTGTCGGACATCTTTGACAGTGCAGAAAATCTCAATAACGGTTGGTCAAGATTACAATCAAGAAACATATTTCAAATCAGCAATAAAATGTCATAATATTGAATCATAAATTGTGCTTCACCTCATTTTACGCTAAAACACGCGCTTCTCTCGGATTATCTAATGCGCATGCGTGTAGGTTGTCTGTATCTAAATGTGATTTGCTCTTTTACCTGTAAGGCGGGAATTCCTTTCTACATCCGGTGTGCGCTAGAGCTCCTTGGGTGGGCGTTCCAATATCTCCCATTCATTTGAGCGGAAGAGGCCTATGTTAGCTAAATTAGCTCACTACATCTTTCTACATTCAACATCACAGGTGCCTGCACATTTTCTAGTCAGAAAGTATGGTGTACTTTAAATTGTGAAAGCAAGCACACTTTCACAGTTACACAGGTTCAAATCTCCTGCTAGTCACATTTTTATTAAATTCAGACAGAATTTTGAAAATATTGAAATAAATGTTTGTTGCAGTGAGGTTAGTTTAAGGCATCATACGCACAAATAGTTTATTCAGAGTAAAGTGTTTTAGTTTGTTAGTCTTTGCATGCATTGAAGCAGATACAATCATAACATTTAAAACTGGTGATTTGGATACATCACTGTATAAATAGTACAGAATATATATATATGTGTGTGTGTGTGTGTGTTTAAATAACTAATGTGTTTAAGTAATTCTAACACACTAACACAGCAGCACTAGCCTACACAGCATAACAGTAGGTTTAACTAATAAATATGTTTGGGTTTTTTCTGCCCACCAAAAATAAATGGACACCTTCATCCTTAGAGGGATGCATTTCACTTCAATTATAAAATATTAGTCACAAAACATTACATTTCAAAACTGTGGGTGGGAAAAAGGGGTAATAAATGTGTTGGAAAATAAAAGTTTTCTTTGCTACAACGTCTGTAAAGTGCCATAACATAATATTAGTGCTAGTTTTATGATTGCATTTGGAGCTTATGAAATGAAAAATAAATCAAAAATAATAAAAGCCTTCCAGTAGCTTCAACATACTGTAATGAGTCTGACATTTGAACATTTGAGGAAAAAGGAATCACATTCATCACAATCACTTATGTATACAATTTGATGTACTGACAGAACTAGGTAGAATTTATAGCATATTCAATATATCATTACAACCAAAGAATACTGACCTTTAACTTTTCTCACTTTACATATAAAGACAATTGATTGTTCAGTTTCCTCGTACACTGGAAAGATTCAAGATGATCTGACATAATAGGCAGTATCATCAGAGTTCAACTGAACATAGTACCATTTGAAGCAGATAACTGCAATAATTCCTATGAGGTTATGTCAAACTGTTAAACTAATAGCAACACCATTTAAACACATCCTTAAAGGAAAGTGAAAGTATATCCCATTTAAACCCCAGAAAGAGTTACAACAGTACCAGTTATTGATTGCCATCAACACATGATGTGACAAAAGCTTATAAATGACTGCTTTCCTGTGTGGATCCCTTCATGTTACTTTACAACTACTAATGGAAATGGTCAAGTCTAACTAAATGGTGTTAGTACACTACTAGCATTTTAAAAGTCTTCTATAATAATAATAATAATAATAATAAAAAACAGCTTTTGGCAAATTCAACATATCCTAGATTTCACTGTGAATGGCACAAAGACATTAGAAATAAAAAGCATTATGAACAGCATTCTTCTTCCCTGGACTTTTAGATTAAAATGCACTTTGGTTTTTGGCAAAAAGGACAGGCAGTGTTAGAGAGAGAGACAGGGAAAGAAAGAAACAAAAAAAATGCATGTGGAAGATAGACAGAAATGGAGAAAGGGGGGCATAAATAGGCTACAAAGAGAATGTCTTCAATAAAAAAAAGAGAAAAAGTCAAGCAAAATATTTTGAGGGAATTATAGTGAGGCATGCGTACAACATTAAAATCATAGCTCTGTTCAAGAAGAGGTGGGTTCAACAAGTGCGGGCCACCTAAAAAGGAAGAGAAATTCTGTCACTCATGCCTGCAAGTATATACACACACTACATACTTAGTCAGATTAAGCCATGAGCTGCGTCCCAAATCGCACTTCTGCACTATTCTGCGCCATTTTGTAGTTAAAGTAGTGTGTTCACACAGAAATGTGTTTAAGAGTACTGCGAGTACCCATAATGTACTTCAACCAAAATAACAGTGTAGCATTTAGGACATCTCATACACTCAGCTTTTGGGGCTTGTCATATGTAGTGGTAGGGACGGGGTTTAACTGGCCAATGCTGGCCTTTCTAAACAATTGTAATTAAAGGCGATTGTGGCAACTAGCAAACCTTATGTGAAGACAACACCTTACAAATGTGAGTTGAATGCTTTGTCATCATCCTACGTTGTGGGAATATGGATATTATTTGAGATATACAGCAAGTGTTTAACTGAGGTTGGCAAACACGCGTTTAAACCGTGTACACTACATAATGTACACTACCATGTGGTAACAGTTTGTGCTCCATTTGAGATTATAATACCCTATGACAATTCATACACCAGATGGCATATTGTGCATTGTAGTGTAAGTCCACTATGTACAGTGTGTCATTTGGAACAAAGCTATGCTCGTTTGTATGGAAAGACAAACGAGCTTTTCTTTTCTTTTACAATACAAACCTTACATCTCTACATATTGTTGAGAATGCAAGTACACACGGAAATAGGTTTGTTTTCACCTGGGAAATGCGGACACCAGTCAGTTTCTCGATGGTTTCAGGCAGTCTGGTCATGATATCCAGCACTTCGCCTGTCAACTTGGCTGCGCCAATCTCTGAATCTCCACTGGACACCATGGTGACCTTATTGGTGGCTGTCAGAGGCTTACTTATCTCCTCAGCCATCTAGTGTAACACAAGTAAAACTCAATGTACCATCAAAACAGAACATCTAACTTTGTTGCATTCAAACAAGAGCAGGCGCTTTATGTGGATTTCTCACCAGTGGCAGTTTCTCTAGCAACATGTCCACCATTGCTCCTTCCTTGTAATACTGGAATGCTTCAGCCTTCTTTGCCATTTGCTCTGCATCTGCACGACCTTTAGCCTCCACAGCATACGCTTCGGCCTCTCCTCTTACCTGATTTGCACAAATGAATTTCACTAGACTGAACTCAAATGCATCTGCAAATACTGAAACTATCAAACATATTTTCATTTATGAAGACATTAAATGTCTGAGCTGTGCGCAGTTCAGAAATACCAAACAGTATTCAGAACGTTACAATTTTAAAAAGGCAGTTGGCCTAAACAAGGATGACCAATGACTTGCTCTAATGGATTCGGCCTCAGCCTCTGCCTCCATAATGAGTTGAAGACTGTTGGAGAGAACAAAATGAGCAGAAGTTGTCAGATATAGAACACTCCATGGGGTATTAGTTTGATTACATCAAAATTTGCCACAATTTCTGAAGCAAAACCTTTAAGTTATGTGGCACAATTATGGTTAAAACCACTCACCGCTCAGCTTCTGCCAGTTTCTCCAGTCGGTATCGCTCAGCATCAGCTGGTTTCTTGACTTTGGCCTCCAGTTCCATCTCTTTGCGTGTGATCTCCTGTTCCTGCAGTGTGATTTGCTGTGATCGCTCCACCACCATAACCTGCATCTTCTCCTCCTCAATCCGCTGCTTTGTCTTCGCCACCTAATGTAAAAGTTGTGGGTGAAGATTAACTGAAAAAGAATATTCTGGCAATAACACTTCTAATTTACCGTAGGTCATCTTAGTTAATAACTCCACTAACAAGAACACCATTAATGTTTTTGTGCTTTTGCAGAGATCACAAATAACTTGTATTGTGTTAGAAATGTTTTTCTTACTTCTCATAAGCACATCTATTTTCCTGGAAAAGGTGACTCTACTTCTTTTCTCATACAATCTGGTTTCTTTATGAGTGAATACAATCTGGCAATAGCTGTGGATCTTCTGGCTTTGTTTCACCATGAATTGTCTTGTAATTTATTCTCAAAAAGTTAACTCCAGGGAAACGCTGGAAGACAGAAGAAAATTTCACATCGGTGATGGTTCCCAAAGGCTTGGTTGTAGTTTTACCTGTAGCTGGTAGGCCATCTCAGACTCAGCTTTTTTGGTGTTGACCTCAATGTCATAAGCAGCCTTCTTTAGCTCATAGTTCCTTTGAGCCTTTGCCATTTCAATCTCATTCACGTACTGAGCAGATACCTTCTCCTGCATAGCATGGGCTTCCTACAATGATTACATTGAAACACGAGGATGAGAAAGGCATAATGTGTGAACATAACATAAATACTACGCAGTATCCGCAAGAGTGTGGAAGAGAAAAAATTATTTGCAATAGAGTAGAGAACACTCTTACCCTGATCACTGCATCTCTTTTGTTCAAGGCTTCCCCGATACGTGCATCCCTCTGCACCTGTGCCGTACGGGCTTTTCCCAAAGAGTGCAAGTAATCCTGAAAGAAAGAGTGACACAATCAGGAAAAACGAGAGAAAGAGATTGATACCAAGATCACATGGATCCTACACTTTAAAAGCATTTGTTAAACAACCTAATCTTAACAAGCTGAATAAACATCCCTAGGGCAGTTCAGACCGAATGCACTCTTGCACTACAAAAGCAAGATGCAGCGCCACGAATAGAACAGATCCCAGGTGTTTCAAGATGCGTTCTTAACAGTTGATGTTCTTTTAACTTGACACTGTATCTAAAAAATATAGTGCCCCTGCACAAGACTCTGGAAAAGCTAGTGCATGTTTACATAGGAATAGTAGGAAAAACAGTGTGAACGAACACAAAAACACAGTCTAAAAATGACTGAATTAGATAAACACAATTACACAAACAGACCTGGTCATCATGAACATCTTTGAGTGTGTAGCTGACCACACTAATGCCCATGTTGACAAGGTCAGATGAAGCCACCTTGAACACCTGCTCCGAGAACTTCTTACGGTCTTTGTAGATCTCCTGAAGAATAAACACACAACACAATTGATATGCAACTAGAGGTAGACCTATATATCGATTTTATTGATTAATCAGTGCCGATAGTTGCTTTTTGGAACTATTGTTATCAGCCAGGGCGTAGATTCCTGGGGATGGGGGGGACTTTAATCAAAACAAGCAAGCACAACCCCCCAATTATTTAGACCATGATCAATGAAAACATGCAAATGCTTCATGCTGCAACCCCCCAATGTTTAAGCCAAATCTACGCCCTTGTTATTGGCGAAAATTGGTATAGATAATTACGATCGATAATCTGGTGTATTTTGGACTTGTTTATACTTAAAAGCCCCGCGTTATGCACCAAATCTTAATTCTTTAGTGGTTATTTTGGGGATTTTGGTTGAACAATAAATTGCATCTGAGATTTTATTCATTTAGGACTCTTTGTCTGTGCCCAGCATAGTGAGAAAAGAATAACGATTTTGTTTTTTGACATTCTAAAAATCGATTTTAAAACATATTGGCAGATTAATCGGTTATCGGCCTTTTCCACCACCTTAGTTCTTGGTCTTGGCAAAATCAGTCAGCCTCTATGTGCAACTAGGTTTCTTATTAGTAGAATTGCATTACAGAAAACGTCCTATCTCAAGTCTTGATCAGTTAAGATTGGATTTTTCATAAATTCATATTACAGAAGCAAAGATAGGATAATGCATTTAGGAAATGTTATTCTGTAATAGATTTTGTCCAAAATGAGATCCTATCTGATATTGCCATGGTTACTAAACAGACAAGATAGGATTCTAATGTTAGAATCTTTCTGTAATATGCCCATTGAACGTTGTTAGATAACAAGATAGGCTAAAAATGTTGAGAATGCACATTGTTCTCTAAATCTTCATTTCCATTTAATCATATACCAGACTTTGTATACTATCGGGTGGTTTCCTGGACAGAGATTAAGCTTAGTCCTAGACTAAAGCGGCCTTTTAAACAAGATTAACAGAAATCTGCTTTCTCAGTCATGGTTTGAAATATGTCCTAGACTTAGCCTAGCCCTGAATTTATTAGGCTGATTTCCTGAAGGAATATTAAAATTACTCCAGGACTAAAGGGAGGCTTAAATTAAACCTCCCAGGAGGCAGGTTTAACTTCAGATTAATGTTGTTTGTCAAAGAAGATACATGGATTTCTTGGACTATATAAATAAAGATCAACAAGTACCACCAGCTAGACAATTTCTTGCAAATAGAAGTGAACCATTGCAACATTGCATTTGATGAAATTATTTTTCGACATTGTTTTCAAATGCATAAAGTAAATGCAGTGGAGATTATTTCACTTTTAGATCCCAGGCTTTCATCTGTGACCCAAAAAGGATGGCCTGTACCAGTTTGTCTCCAGGTGCTCATAATTCTACAGTTGTAGGCATGTGGCACCTTTCGCCGAGAAACTGGTGATTTATGTGATGTCAGTGAACCAACAGTATGTAAAGTCATTCACAGAGTATGCAGGGCCATTTGTGAATTAAGAGGGCATTACATAAACTTCCCTGATGCTACAACCCAGGCTAAATTCAAGGTACAATTCCATGAATATGGGAACTTCAAAGGAGTCATAGGCTGCATAGCCACAACCCATATTCCCATAAAGCAAGAACTGGTTTTCCATAAATGTCCAAGGAGTGTGTACTCTCCCAGTTACAGTTTTCAAACATTGCTGCACGTTGGAAAGGTGCGACTCATGATTCCTGGATTTTCCTTAACTCATTATTTTTATATTCTTCCACAACACCTATCCACAACAGTATTGAATAACAACTGTAATGTCAACCCAGTGATTTCATAAAACAGTAAGGTAATAAAGCTAACAATTCTTACCTTAAGTTGATGTATTGCTCTTGTAGATGTGGGTTAATTTGCATTGAATTCCTTAAAAATAGGTTTCCAGGCATTCCTTTTCTTTGATTCCACAGCTGATGTGTGCAGTTTATCTTCAATGATGGGGTGTCTTGAAACGATTTGCTTTAAAACTGTTTTCCCGTGCTCAGTAAATTTTTTCTGCTGCCATTGTTTTTCTTGGATTTGCTTCTCCAGATCCACACAATTTTAGGCTTTTATCGGTACATTCCATGTTTTATAGGCAACCACAGGTGGTTTTAAATTAATCTTGTTTACTTTAGTTCAGGGGCATGTTCAATCTCAAAACGGTGTGCACCGTTTTACTACGGTTTCCGGGTTGAACGACATGTTTCTTCGAAACGGTGTGTGCAACGGGCTTTGAGGTACGTTTTCTGTCGTTTGGTGGGTGTGTCAGAGATGTTACCCAATCACCAGTGACGTGTATATAAATCCTGCAGTATTAAAAATGCAGTGCGCACAATGGATCCAACTGAAGTCATTTACAAATGTGTCCACTGCAGCTTGGTGTATGCAACAATTGAAGACATTAGAAGAAATGTTTGGTTTGTCATCCTGAATGGCAAATGTTGGATCACCATAATTAGGAACCACAGTTTCCACATATCCCTTTGCTTGATTAGGATGTTCCTTGCTATTCTGGATGACAAGGACAATGACTGTAACATCGAGTGTATTTTGTAGTATTAAATACGTATTTAAACCGATTTCATTAGGCTCTGAAAATTCTTCGAAATTAATGCAAAGAATGGCCTTCTCAGCTGCCATAGTTGCAACGCTTGCGTAACACAACAGGGAGTTCAAAGCATTTACTTTTACATTTGCATTTATGCATTTGGCAGACGCGTTTATCCAAAGCGACTTACAGTGCACTTATTACAGGGACAATCCCCCCGGAGCAACCTGGAGTTAAGTGCCTTGCTCAAGGACACAATGGTGGTGGCTGTGGGGGTCGAACCAACGACCTTCTGATTACCAGTTTACCAGTACTGTGGTTTAGACCACCACCACCACCACTCCACCTTGGGGTCAAGTTGGGGCTGAACATGACCCCTGGACTCCATAGTCCAGGTGTTAGTAATCGGTACTTAATCTGTGTTTCAGAAAGCCATTTTTTAAGACATGATTAACTATTATAGATGAAGGCCTACTTCTGTATTAATTTTAACCCTGTCCGGCAAACAGCCCATATTTCTAGTTGTAACAAATATGTTGCAGAGTTTGGTAAATTTACAAGAAGAGCAGTATTTATGCATGCGTGTTTCATACCTCCACAGTCAAATGAGCAATGATGGCTCTCTGGTGGCCCTCCAGTGTTTCCAAGGCGATATAGGCAATCTCACCCTCGGACTTTCCCATAAACATCTGACATGCTGCAGCCAACATTTGCTTATTCTGCCCTTGAATCTTCATCTTTAGGAAAGAGAATTTGCAGTTTAGCCAGGCAACAAACAACAACATGTACATTTCACAGAGCCCTCAGTACATATTTGATTTCTTATATCTTCAAATGAGTGATTTGGACCTTGACTGGGCCACTCAACCAGCTGAACATTCCTGGATTCTTCTTTTGTGTGTGTGCTTTAAGCAGTAAACAAGTTTCACTGGCGTTACATGCTTTAGTTCTTTATCTTTATAGATGTATAAAATGTTATTAGAAGGGATGCACTGATTGCTTACACTCAGCAATGTTTGGCTGATACATCTGTGCATCTCTAGTTATTAGAGACGGGATAAAAAGTAATGTATGTAGTGAAACCCAAAACATCAGAATAATCTGGGCGCAAGTTCTTGGTTTTGCATACTACACTCTGATCTGCATTTTTCATCTTATTAGAAAGTGTGAGTGAAAGTAGAAAACCTGTGCAATTCCAGTGACAGAGATGGGCACTCCATGACGTGTGTAGACTTTATCACTCTTAACATTCAGCGTCAGAGTATTCAGAGAGATTCTGTGATGGAAGAGAGAGTAAGAGCTGAGATTTGTTTACGCAAATGGAACCGCACAAATATACAAACGCACACAGAGAAAATATTACCTTTGAATCTGCTGGATGCATGGGAAAACAAACACTCTTCCACCAGAGATCATGACCGGTGGAGAGCGGCAGAAACCTGGTATAGGAATGACATCACACAATACATTCATTTTTCATGATTTCTACAGAAAATGTAAACAAATTTATATGATATGATTTTTCTTACCTGACACCACCATTGCCTCATTGGGTCCACAGGTGTAAAACATCTCCACACTATGGAGAAAACACAAAATCACATGTGGGGTGAAATTAACTCTTTAAAATTAAAGGTCAGAAATTAAGGTGGGCTAAATGCCACTGAAAGTGACAAAAATGCCCCTGAAATCCAGAATATAGGGGCAAAAAATGCCCCCTTAATTAATTCCCCATATTTAGGCCTAAGTATGCGTTGATTTTTATTGAATTTTATGGTTAAATGGTAATAATTTCTCAATCTAGTCATTCATATTGGGAATTTTGGGTTATTTTGGTTGAACAATAAACTGCATCTGAGATTTTATTCATTTAGGACTCTTTGTCCGTGCTCGTCCCAGTGAGGAAAGAATACGATTTTGTTTTTACTCCCCTTTTCTACCCAATTTTGAATGGCAAATTCTCAATGTGCTCTAGGTCCTCGTGATGGCATAGTTACTCGCCTCAATCCGGGTGGCGGAGGACGAATCTCAGTTGCCTCCGTGTCTGAGACATCAATCCGCGCATCTTATCAATCGGCTTGTTGAGCGCGATACCGCGGAGACGTAGCCCATGTGAAGGCCCACGCTATTCTCCACAGCATCCACACACAACTCACCACGCACCCCACCGAGAGTGAGAACCACATTATAGTGACCATGAGGAGGTTAACCCAACCTGACTCTACCCACCCTAGCAACCGGGCCTATTGGTTGCTAAGGAAGCCTGCCTGGAGTCACTCAGCGCAATATTTTGTTTTTTGACCTTCAAAAAATACATTTTAAAACTATCGGCACATTAATCAGTTATCATCCTTTCCCACCACCTTAGTTCTTGGTCTCGTCAAAATCCACTATCATTCAGCCTCTATGTGCAACTGTGTTTCTTTCTTGTACAATTGGGGCGTATTACAGGAAACTTAAGATCTGATCAGTTAAGTTAGGATTTTTCACAAACTCATATTACAGAAGCAAATCCCAACTGTAGTTAAGATAGGATAATGCATTTAGGAAGTGTTATTCTGTAATAGATTTTGTCCAAAATGAGATCCTATCTGATATTGCCATGGTTACTAAACAGATAAGATATCAATAGTTATTTCATATTGGGAATTTATGTTACTTTATTGGTTCTATTTAACTATTTTATATAAAAGGGATGACACCTTATGTATTTTATTTGGTTTGGGGGAAAAAAGGCATAAAACGCCCCTGAAAATTAAATCCAGGGGGCAAATATTGCCCTTTAATGAAAAAGCTAATTTCTGATCCTGATGCATGAGAATAAGAAAAGAGTATAGAAAAATAAAAAATCAAATGAAAGAGGAAAGAAGACTATCAGAGGAAACTGTATAAGGAATGACTAACAGGTAAACTTATAAGGACTTTTTTAAAGAAAAGCACAATATCTGTCTGTCTGTCTGTCTGTCTTGTAATCTGACTTATGTGTTGTTCCTGCTTCTCAGAAATGGAGGACTTGGCAGTTTACTAACTCAACCCAGCATTTCTGGAGAGAAAGCCAAGTGTATCCCAGGTCCATCAAATTATGAATTGGTCCTGCGCTTGACAAATCGTAAAATACGAGCCTCTCTCCAGGAAAAAAAAAACGAACCCTGAAATATTGTAACTAGATACGTTTCACGACTACTAGTTTTTTATTTGTATTTTTTTCTAATAGCATATTTTCGTTCTGTAAAAGGTGTTTAAGTCTAAGCCTTAATAGTGAGGAGGATTAGGTGTTGTTCGCGCAGCGCACTAGGACGTCTGTAATAATAACATGCTAATAATTTATTTATCCAAATAAAACGTAATTTTGCCGAGTATCTCAGCCTGACGCCACAGCAAAGCAATTTTCCCCTAGTACACATAAAAACAAAAATACAAGCAATATAACCTCCAATAGAGCAATAACTGCTATGATAAATTTGCCATTTTCTATCGTGCAATGACGGGAATGAACCCAGTGTTTACATACGTCACGTCACGTCACGTCAGCGTAACAGCGCGCAACAAACACTAATGATTCCCAAAACAACGCTTACCGTGGGCTGAGTTAATAGTGAGTAGTATGAATTAATCAAACTGGTGATGGCACAAGGTAGAGACGCAATAATCGAGCAGGCTGTAACTACAGAGCTGTATATAAGAAATAGCGCCCCGCCCGGATCACTGAGTCTTACTGGCGCCATCATATGGTAGACATGGATAGAAAAGGCAGTACGAAATAATGATGCTATCATCAGTGTTGGGTGTAATGCATTGCTAAGTAATTAATTACTGTAATTAAATACATTTTTCAATTGGGTAAAATAGTAAAGTAAAGGGTTACTCTTGATTTTTAAGTAATTTAATTACAGTAACTTGTAATTGTGTTAAATACTGTATAGACTATAAAACAAATCTATATAAAACAATAGTGAGTTTAAATATGTAAGGTCTAATGTTAAAATGTATGTTTTCTAATTCAACGCTGCCTCATTAAATTCTTTGGCCAGTTCATGAATAATTTATTAGATTTTATATGTTTTATTTGAAAGAACGAAAAGAACAGTTTCATGTCTATCCTTGTATTTTTCATCTGGTCGAGGTTGATAAGGGTTTTAGAAAGTAATTAGTAATAAGTAATGCAATACTTTTCAGACAGAGTAATTAGTGCAGTGATCTAATTACACAGAAGATTCAATTAGTAGTTAGTAAATAATTACTTTTTTAGAGTAACTTACCCAACACTGGTAATTATAGACCTTTTTCACACTCCGGGTTTTGGAACGTAAGTAAACGTTTGCAGGGTAAACTGAATGGGAGTGAATGGGAGATCACAGTAATAGATTATTTACACTTACCCTTTTGCTCCAGTCAGGGCCGTAGCCAGGTATTTTGCATGGGCCCCCTGACTGTGTATTGCTCAGGGCCCCTTTCCTATTTATAAAATAGTTTAGAATTTGTTGTGGGACCCCCCCTGGATCTGTGGACCACTAGAATCGTTTCCACCTTTCACCCCACTAGCTACGGCCCTGGCTCCAGTACCGAAATAAAAAATCCACTATTACATTTTAATTACTTTCCCGAAGAGGAGAAAAATAGAGAGCATTGGATTAAGACAGTCAGATGGGAGAAGATGCCAAATTTACTGTCGCTCTCTCAGCAGCTGTAATGGAAACCCCCTCACAGCTGTGAGAAAACTAATTCCAGGTTAGGTTAACACAAAGCATAAAGTTACACTCAATACTTAAAAGTGTATAATATAAAAGAGTTTTCTACATTTAAGCTGCTTAATAAGGTGGAAACGCATCATCACAATCTGTGAAAAAGTTATATTATGACGAGTTTCGTAATTAACCTCCTGCATGACCGATTGGTTCTTTTACAAGATCATCTTTACCTTTTGCTTAGTTTTTTGTATTTATTTATTTTAAAAAATCGCTTATTAGTTACTCAAACTTTATATCAACGCTTATCAATGTTGGGTAAGTTACTCTAAAAAGTAATTAATTACTAACTACTAATTACATCTTCTACATTGTAATTAGATTACTGTGCCAATTACTCTGTCTGAAAAGTAATTGCATTAATAATTACTAATTAATTTCTAAAACCCTGATCAACCTCAACCAGAATGAAAACTGTTATTTTCATTCTTTCAAATAAATCATATAAAAATCTAATAAATTATTCATGAACTGGCCACATAATTTAACATGCAGTATTAATTAGAAAACACATTTTTGTACATTATTTCATTTTATTTATAGAGCACTTTTTACCCAACACACTATTCCCAAAGTGCTGAACAAGATACAACATACACAATATACAAAAATAAAAATAATAAAGATAATCAAACAAGCAAGCCCATGTTAAAATAACTGACAAACATAAGCCACAGAAAGCAGAAAAGACTTTTTCGACCTTTGGATGAAGTAATGGATGAAGTGGCTCTAATTTCCCCAGGTAAACTAATCCATTACCTCGGACCAGCAACGGGAATACACAATCACCTTTTTGCAATTTATTGGTCCACCTGAATTATGTGGTTTAATCAGTTACATAATCTGGTGCCATGCCATGAACAGCCATTGGGCTGTCAATCGATTACAATTTTTAATCGAATTAATTACATGGTAATTAATCGCGATTAATCGCATATACAAATATTTCATTGATAAGACAATACAAAAAGCGGCTTTATAATACAATGTATTGTTTATTACCATATTATTGATCATAAGTCAATCATTGGCACACAGTTCATCAATCCATCTCACAAGTGAATTTGTCAATCAGTTGGAGATTTATTATGAGGGCTTGTTTAAGGACCCATTGTAGCTGTCGCAGATAGTGTATTTTCTTGCTGAATATTCATCATCTTTTGAAAGTTTTTTTGTTTTTGTTTGTTTTATAAATGTTGTGTAATACTTATTTGGGAATTGTATTTGATTTGCATGATAGTTTGGCAATAGTGACACCTACTGGAGAAAATGAGTGACATAAGACGTACTGGTCATGTGATTTGATTTTTTGCGTGAACTCAGAGAAGAAGCTGAGAAACATGAGGTGTTGCACACGAATTAAGAGGTGTAAAATTGAGAAGAGTGTTTGATCAGAAAATGTCAATAGTATCCAGCTGCAGACCCGCAGCACCACCAGTTTCAGAACCCCAGCGCCAGAACCCCAGCGCCAGAACCGGAAGTGAGGGGCGGAGATTACGTTCTAAACCGAGTAGCGCCACCTAACGTTTTGGAGAGTAGGCTACACCACCAGTTTCAGAACCCCAGCGCCAGAACCTGAAGTGAGGGGCGGAGCTTACGTTCGAAACCGAGTTGCGCCACCTAACGTTTTGGAGAGTACTTTGCTTTTATTACAAATGAAACATCATACTTTATACGTATGTTATAATGATTCTTTAAGGTACAGTACAATAAGCATTTTAAAACATTGATCTTGTGTAATATAATTGTATATAGTTATCCGTTTCATTGTATTATGAGAGTTACTTCCTGATCATGATGGTGAAAAAGAATGCTTGAAACTTATGGGCATTTTATATAAAATTTACTTTATTTCACAAGAACATGTGCAGCATGCATTTTTCTTTATGTAAAATAAAACATGTCAAAAAACTAAAAAGAGAGAAAATTAAGCATCATTTTAAAAGAAACAATAAAAATATATACAACAAATGACCAATTCACCCCTAGGCCCATTTTATCATGACAATCCTGTATAAATTAAACTTAAAATGTATCAAATGAGGAATTCACTCTCAGGCCCATTTTGTCCTTACATTCTTGTAAAAATAACTCCATGTCATCCCTGAACACAAAATGAAATAGAAAGGGCTCTCTGGAAGCTTCTGACTGTTCCAGGAGATTGTTATGGGCCTTTTCCTTGTGGTCTTCATTCATTCGAATGAAAAGAGGCTCTTCCACTGGACCCCTGAGCAGATGGCTGTTGGAATGGAGCCATTTCACAGCTTCTTTCATGTGCCGGATTATTGGGAGCTCCTTCATTACAGAATATTAAAGGAAAATGTGACATATAAATTTATTATATGTTAAGAGATTTATATATATATATATATATATATATATATACACACACCGCCTCACTGCTGCTAAGCGTAGCTTGTTCTTCACATGGAAGGGACTCTTGTAGGGTTTCTGCACTGGAATATATATATCTTGGTTAATTTAAAATTAATCAGAAGAGGGTGCAAAAGTAACGGTGGGCTGGAGTAAATGTCCAGTATCTACCTTTCAGAGAAAACCCCAAAGTTCTCCAGAAGAATAAGAGTCCACCATCTCCGTATGTTTGGAAAGTCGCACTGGAAGACAAAAATAGAGAAATCTTGATATTTCAACTGCTACAACATCATAAAGGTCAATTACTTGAACTGGTAATTACTTACAGATGTAAAATCAAAGGGTGCTCCCAAGACAAGATGTAGAGCATACTGGAAAACAGCAAAAATTAAGGAACATTATCTCTGTAAACGTCAAATTAAAAAAAATCTTCCTTGTTCCGTATTTAACAACTTAAAAAAATTAAAATAAAAACACCACCACACCAATCATTGGTTTAATTATATCAAAACAATGTCTCACCATCAACATGAAGACTCCACAGTCTACACCACTAATCTGTTGGGGGATATCCTAAAAAAAAAAAAAAAAAGCACGAGTTTATTAAGGGTTTGACACTTCAGCACTCCCAACTTTAGCAGACTTCTTTATAACCAACCTTGTTTTTCAGTAGCATCCATGTGCCAGGTGCAATTTTGGCTGTCATCTTACTGCAACAAAAATAATAAAACAGATTTGTTAATATGAAGTTACATTGTGCAGCACACAGTTTGAAGCTCTGAATCCATGCAAAAACACAGTCAACAGTATTTGGGTCTTTCTTGTAAAAACTGTAACAGCATGCAAAATCAGAACATCATGCAAGTAACCATTAAGCAAGTTTATTAAACTCTTGAACGGCAAAACTTGAACACACACATTGAATTTTTCACCACATGATGTCAAAAACTTTAGACAACGTTACACAACTCACCATGCTCTCCGCCATGCTTGTCTCATTGTCAATAACTCCGCCCCTCACTTCAGGTTCTGGCGCTGGTGTTCTGAAACTGGGGTTCTGAAACTGGTGGTGCTGCGGGTCTGCAGCTGGATATGTCTCGAAAATGTCACCTAATGTCTCCTGAATCCTGATTGGAAGGCACACGGTATGTTTGTATATATTGGTTATCATTTATTTATAATTTAAGGTACTGTGTGTATTGATTTCAATTTAATAAGCTTTATATCGAACAACGTCATGGCAAAATCACTTCATCACGACTTTGATTGTAATTTTGGTTTATTTTCAGTATTTTCACGGTGTCCATTTGATGTTTGTGATGTTGATTGTCCTGATTCTTGAGAGAAAGACATTAAATAAAGAAGACATCGAAGGCATCAGTTGAAGAGTGATTTTGTCTGGTCTGGAGAAAACATTCAGGAGCCGTTATACCCATCAATGAACACCTATGTCAGATGTCTCGGGTGTGTTGTATCATAAACCTAAAATGTTTAGGTCACTGTGTCAAGTTAAATATAGTTTAATACTCAATCTTTAAACACATCTTGAGATCCCTTAGATCACATTTGCGCTCCTTCGAGTGTATTGAAAGCAAGAACGTACCGCATGTCTGTGTTTTGGGTTATTAACTTCACTGTATAAACTGTGTGTTGCTTCATACAGCTGAAATGTCACTTACTGCCCTCTGGAGTAAACAGGTGGTACTACAAGTTTGCGTGGGCATGCGATTAATTGCGTAAATTTTTTTAACGCGTTAGTTTTTGTAAAATTAATCGCACTGAATTAACGCGTTAAATCGACAGCCCTATTAATTATACATTACATTTGGATTTTAAATGATTAAACTATTGTTTTATATAGAATTGTTCTATAGTCTATACAGTAGGCCTATTTAATGCAATTACATCAGAAGTAACTGTAATTAAATTACTTACAATTTAAGAGTAATCCATTACTTTACTTTTTTCAGTGACTAAAAAAGTTATTTCATTACAGTAATTAATTACTTAGTAATGCATTACACCCAGCACTGCTGATTATTAATATAAAGTATTTTATATTTATATAGCATTTGTGAATCCGGTAACTCAAGTTATTTTTCACTGGTAAAATATTTCTGGAGTAGTATACATTTTGAGGACACAAAAAGTCATTAAAAAAATAGGTAGTTCTACAGTTGATAAATATTTTTAATAATGTCGACAAAGCCTCTGTTACTGTGCAATGTTAAGTGCAACAACTATTTAATATTTGAGACATTATCTCAGGCTAGTGTGAAATGAACCTCAATTGTTCGTATCAAGTTTCCGAAAATTACCGACACAATCCGAGCGATGCCGATCTCAAATGGTCTTTGAAACGAAAGCAGCCGAAGCCTTCCAGATATCGTCGATATAGTAAAACCACATAAGTGTCTTACTTTGTCAGATTGTGGGCGAGGAAGAAGGGTTGGAAGACAGAAGGAAGAGCAAAATCATCATTGAAAAGGATATCTCTTCTTTAACCTGCTCTTTGCTCTTGCTGATTTTGATATATATTAAGGTAATTTCAGCACTTCTGAATATGGATTCAAGGATGGGTTTTCAAATTGGTCGGTTTCACTTGAACCAAGAGAAATAATGCATAAATGGTGCTTTTTTTTAAACTTGCGTTTGTCCCGCTTAGATACAGATAGATGGATTTTAACAGATGATTTAGGGTGTGTTTCGATTGATAATGTGAGGCAAGAAACAGTTCGTGTCAGGACGACTTACGCCATAAAACTAGAGTGATGGAGGCTATAACAATGTAATAACATAATTACAATAAAGGCAGAACTTATGGGAACTTAAAGCCTTTAGCAATTAAGAGTGTAAGTAAATGATGTTTCACATGGTTATTGCTGATATGAATTGCACATTTAATAATAATAAAAATAATTAAAAAAAAACGTTTAGAGAAATATTTTGCGTCTTGGTTGTAAATGGCCTTTCTATCAGTCCCGTAGAAGTGCACGTATTGGTAACAAAATAAAATATTAATTAATAGTCAATTGATGGATTTTCGCTTCTGAATGGGACATGCAATACTGTACACCCATGACATAATCTTCTCAAAGGCTGGGCACTCATGGTTTTATTAATGCTTCGCCGCTGAGCGTGTATAGCTACATTAGGCTATATAACTCGTTAATATATTTGTATATCTCGCTAAATAAAGTGTGGATGGTCGAGCACTGGTGGTCGGGGTTTGTCGGGTTTCTATAAATAGCTTGCTTTGTTCAAGCTTGTGTGCATAAGAGAAAGAAACATGAAGACACTGTAATAGGCTAGGTGTGTTTAGCAGGTAAAGATGGATTATTTGTTGGGTTAAATTCCGATTCTGTGAGTCGGGTCCTCCTCTAACCCTTGTTAATGGGGATTCTTTCATCCTTACCCCTTTGATGGGACAGCTCCAGCAGAAGAGCGCGACACACCCTTGTCGCATCAGCGGGCCGCATGATTATGGAACGAAACAAAACGACGGCAAATCAAAACCCGATTTGCCGGGAAACGATATATAGGCTACGATCAACGCTGCAGGGACTTTCGTGATCATTCAGTTGAAAACACGTGAGAGATCTGTATTCATTGGGCTAGTCACAAATCTGAAATATCTGAGTCAGTGATACATTAAAGACATACCAAACGCTGATCATTTGCCCTGGCCAGTTGTGTTTACACTTTCGTTTGGTATCTAGCCTATAGGCGGTTTAAAAATGTTCCTGGTTCAGTACATGTTCATCTTAATCGACAGCCTTTGTGCCATAGGCCTAATGTTGATCACAAAAAATAACTCAGACTTGCCTGAAGTAAGGCACTTATAATGGAAGTGAATGGGGCCAGTCAATAAACTTTCAAATATACATTGTTTCAAAAGTATAGCCTCTAGATGTAAATACATTAGTAGTAGGACTGTTGACATGATTTTAGTGTTTTAACATCTGGGATTTCCCATCATTACAGTATTGCCAGATTACAGGGTTTACTGGCATTAGGTCATGATGACAAAAGAGTTATAATGGATACAACTACACAGGCAATTTTAACGTTTAACAAAAACGATTTTAACAAATATAATGTGAATTTCTTGTGGCTATCCTTTTGAAACAGTGTCTATTTGTTTTCTCCCCTTTTCCGACACAATTTGGAACGGCCAATTCCCAATGTGCCCTAAAGCTGCGTTCACACTGCCAGCTGCTTTGTCGCTGCATGTTGCCAGTGGCTGGCGGTTAGTTCGCTAGTGGTGTGTATGGAGAGTCTAAACAGCACTGTTTCTTTAAAATTAATATTATTATTAAAATCTTAGGATCACGTGAGCTCTACCATCTTCTCTCGTATTGGGCGTCACTCCCGAAAGTCGCTCTTCATTTGCGTAAATTAAAACATTTCTCAACTTTGTTGCATCGCCGGACATGCCCACATCTGGTCGCCGTCGCTTGTGTTGCCGGAAGTCGCCAGCTCTCATTGAAAATGAATGATATGAGGTCGTTTCGTCGCTGCGTGTAGCTGGCAGTGTGAACGCTGCTTAAGTCCTCGTGGTGGACTCGTGGTGGATCTCAGTTATCTCCGCGTCTGAGACCGTCAATCCAAACATTTTATCACGTGGCTTGTTGAGCCACATGAGGTAACCTTCTCGTGGTCTCTATAATGTGGTTCTCGCTCTCTGTGGAGACCTAGCCGTGTGGAGGCTTCACGCTATTCTCAGCGGCATCCACGCACAACTCGCCACGTGCCCCACAGAGAGCGAGAACCACATTATAGAGACCATGAGGAGGTTACCCCATGTGACTCTACCCACCCTAGCAACCGGGCCAATATGGTTACTTAGGAGACCTGGCTGGAGTCACTCAGCACATAAAATTAATTTAATAACAAATTTTAATCGATTGAGAGACTTGAAAATATATCTTATATATTTATGTTCGTCTTGCACTAATCGTTCTCTCCCCATCACTTCTCTCTCTCTCTCTCTCTCTCTCTCTCTCTCTCTGGTTATGAATTAAAGCTGTCTGTGATTATTGATTCAGTAGAATCCATTATATACAGTATACACATGGGCGTAGAATACGCGGGGGATAAAAACCAAAGTTCATCCCCTGCACTTTTTCACAGAGCAAATCTGTTTACGCCATGTCTTTCATGTCTGTTCAAATTCACTGGTCAATCATGTAATTAATTTAATAACAAATTTGAATCGATTGAGAGCCTTAAAAATATATCTTATATATTAATGTTCATCTTGCACTAATCGTTCTGTCCCCCTCACTTTTGAAATGATTGCTACGCCCCTGCGTATATGGAAAGAGAAGCACAGGTTTGTGCTCTGAATATTTTGGGATTCTGGCAGAAAGAATGTCAGCAGCTTTCAGTCTGGGCAAGCAGTCCTGCCAGCCACAGGATGTCATGGCATCATGTTAGTGTCCATCACAAAGCTTCTGGCTGACCAATCAACTCACTTAATCAGATCTACAGTGTCTTAAAGAGTGCAGGGCTCTATCAGGCTGTCCAGTTTGACCTAAAAGCCACGTTTTGTCTCACATGACTAGATTAAGTTTACATTAATGATTCATGATTATCTGAGGCACTCAGTTAAATAACTAGCTCTAATGCATGACAACAAGAATCTGTTTTAAGGTTTACTGTCACCTTGTATCTAGTTGTAACAAAATGAAATCATTTTGTTTATATGAATAGTTTTCTCATTCTGAATACACAGCTGTTATAGAGAACTGTTCTAGAAATTCTGATGTTTTAGTTGTTGTGAGAAATATGAAATTGTACATGCTGTTCTGCTCTGTGTGTGTGTTTCTGGCCTTCCATGTGTGTTCGGTTGACCCCAGATGCAGGCTGCAGTGCACGCGTATTGAGTCAATATATTTAGAGGTTTTCTGCCGCATACTTATTTCTGTGAGTTGATTAGGTACTTGTCCTCTTGAGGTGAACAGGGTCAACCATATGGCATAACGACTGGGGCATCTGTATATGGCCTTGATCCAGTATTACTCCAGAGTACCCAGTTTCTCCCCCTTGATCATAAGCCTTGTTGTCGCTTTACTATTGGCTGTTTATTGTCTCATGAAGAATATAAATGACATGCTTGCTGTAATAAACATTGAGTAGATTGAATACAGACCGACTGTGTGTTGTACTTTCTACTTCCTTCACAAAGTCTCCAGAGACTCAGACTCACGACAGCACCTCACTGGTGCCGAACATAGAAAGACGGGACCGGGGAATTGGAGATCGCGACTAGATCCAAAATATTCCTAACAGTTTGGGGGCGTCATCCGGGATACCTCACAAACAGGTAAGGTCAATCTTTGACAAACTTATGTTGACCTGTTTGTTGGGGTATCTCTGAACCGTATAGTGTGGTGTGCATTTGGTGGACTCACCTTAAGGGGAACGCTGGAGAATTGTATGTTGTTTGTTACTGTTTGACATTTTTTGATGTACATGTGAGAGTATCTATATCTGTAAGTGTGAGAATTATGACTGAAGCATGATTGCATATGGGAATGCATGATGAGTCCTTATAAACAAAAGGAACAGAGTGTATGTTATAGGAGTCCTGTAAATAAGGGGACAAGTGTGAATATATGGTATATGATGAATGAAAGTGACTGTTGTCTTATAAAGAAAAGATTGTCTTCTATGTATTGAATGAATGTTGGGAATGAAAGCTGTCTGGTGAAACTTTGAAAAGGAATTTAATTGGTGAAAAGTGCAAAAACGTTCAGAAATATTAGTTTTGTGAATTGATCCTGTAAGCGTTAGAACTGAGTGTTTAAAGGCGTTTTAAGACTTGTTGAAAACATATAAACAAAACATTTCTAGAACAGGAATGGGGGACAAACTAAGTCGTCCCCTGCGAGGGAAATCACCAAAGGTTTTCATGTTCAGAAATAATTAGGGATATAATACAGAACCATACCTTAGAAGGTTATACCTTATTTTATCCGCGTTTGCAAATCTGATTAAGTTATGACATTTTTAGATTACAATATATATATTTAAGCTCTGATACATACATGGGATATGTGTATGGTTACAGTCACACCTCGATGGTTCAAATTGATAAAATGCAAGTACAACTTGGCACTCAAGTAAGAACATTTCCATTAGATAAATAGAATAAAAAAAAATGCTATTGGCATGGTTGCAGATCAGAGGGCCCCTGGTTTTCAACACAATGCCAATACGCAATGAAGAACATGATAAAAGGATAGACGGTCTGAAAGGAATAAACACCTACTGCAACTACAGGCACTAGCAAAAAAAAAAAAAGAAGAAGAAATTACCCGACACAGTCAAGTATCTCTTACAATACATGAATGTTTTAAAGAAACTTACGACACAGTCAGTTGACTGGACGTGATTATAGATTCATACCTCCAGAAATAACTGAATTGATATTAATTGATAAAGTGCCTTTGTTGGATATAAAATTTGATCAGCCACAAATAGAGGAAGGAACCCAGATGCAGGCTGCAGTGCACGCATATTGAGTCAATATATTTAGCAATTGCTGACCGTTTCTCTCTTCCTCTTTATGATGTTTCCGCATTTTATGCCGCATACTTATTCTTATAGGTCATACTTGTCCTCTTGAGGTGAACAGGGTCAACCATATGGCATAACGACTGGGGCATCTGTATATGGCCTTGTTCCAGTATTACTCCAGAGTACCCAGTTTCTCCCCCTTGATCATAAGCCTTGTTGTCGCTTTACTATTGGCTGTTTATTGTCTCATGAAGAATATGAATGACATGCTTGCTGTAATAAACATTGAGTAGATTGAATACAGACCGACTGTGTGTTGTTCTTTCTACTTCCTTCGCGAAGTCTCCAGAGACTCAGACTCACGACCGCACCTCACTGGGCACGAACGTAGAAAGACGGGACCGGGGAATTGGAGATCGCGACTAGATCCAAAATATTCCTAACAGTTGTTATTTGTTATATTACATCAGTATGAAATATTTTAAAGTATTTAGTCACAGACTGTTTTGTCCCTGATACAAATTTGGATTAGAGGTTGAACGGTTTATTGCATTTGCAGATTAATTACCGCTGCTAGTTGCTTTTAAGACCTATTAGTTATCAGCTAAAACAATGATGACAGTTCACACATAGTTAAGGTTAAATATAAGAGCAGTAGGAAAGACTAGTAATTCAGTATATCAATACAAATAAATCTGCCAATGAATTGGTTAACAGCTTTCTTCCAACACATTCATTATTAGTATTGACAAAATTCAATATCTGTTGACCTCTAGTTTGGATTGCTCAGAAGGATAACTTAATGCATTTTGTCAGTTGTGTTTGATGAACATGTTGTGTTACACTGTACACAGTTGCACTATTTTCACAGAAATCCAGCCAAAATGAGCATCTTTGGTGTGGCGATGATTAGCACCCTCCTGTGCTCTGGTAAGTGTTTGACAAAACCTTTTCTGTGACCACATTTCTTTCATAAAATGAAATGCTGGTAAAATAAATTTTAGACTTTTATTCTAGCCTTGATCTTGGAGATAAATTGCTTATATATAGATAGCTTATCATTTGCATGCAGATTTTAAAATAGCACATGCTTTGTTTCAGAAGAGCAACATTTGGCAATATAATTAATTGTAGGATGTTTGAGTGAAACCGCACAGTTGGCAATCTGACATGGCCGTATTCCTAATAGTCATTTTGTGCTGCAGTGAAGGGAAGCATGCATAGACGTTTCCCCTGATAAAACATCTCATTCAATATTAACTCAATGTATTTTTATTGTTAGCAGAAAGGCTGTAAATGTATCGCCTTTAAATTCAGGCCAATGGAACTATAAAAGCTTGAGATGTTGACGTTCTCTTTTGTTTGTTTGTTTGTTTGTTTTTATGCAAGAGTGAATTATTTATATGTGAATTTCTCAGTCTCGGTTCTACATTTTGTTCATGGTTGAAATTATGATTAACAGCAAAACATTAAATGCTGTATTAAAGAGAGAGACCTTGTTTCCTGCATTTCTCCTTCATAACTGCTCATTTAAATAGACTCAAAAAGAGCTAAAAGGGGAATGTGTTTTAATTTTGCAGCCGTTATATAGCAAGTTAAATTTGATATTATTGAAATATATTATTTCACTTCAGTGAAAATAAATGCTCACATTGCCAGTAAGATAATGATCCGTTTTAAGCCAATTAATTTAACAGCACATCAGAATACAAGGCATTTTGAACTTGTCAGAGATTTTCAGAGAAGTCATTACAAAACACTCAAATGATTTTACATGAAACTTAATGCACATTTTGTCAATCTGAGTAAAGCCAACAGGGTAAATCATTTAGATGCAAAATGTCAGCCATTGTTTTCTGTTATTAATTATTTTGTTACAGCTACACTGTAAAAAGTGAAAATGTGCAGTTTGTTACCTTAAAGAGATAATTCACCTAAAAATTCTTCAAAAAATTCAAAAACTCTTCTGCAGAACATAAATTAGGTTTTTTAGAGGAATATTACTGCTTTGTAGGTCCATACAATGCAAGTGAATGGGTGCCAACATTTTGATGCTCCGAAAAGCACATAAAGGCATCATAACAATAATCCATACAACTCCAGTGTTTTAATCCATGTCTTCAGAAGTGACATGATAGGTGTGGGTGAGAAACAGATCAATATTTAAGTCATTTTTTGCTAGAAATTCTTCTCCCTGTCCAGTAGTGGGCGATATGCATAACGAATGTGAATCGCCAAAAGCACAAGAAGAAGAAAGTGAACGTTAAAGTGGATGTTGATTGAGCAGGGAGAAGAATTTATAGTCTTACTGGAGTCTTATGGATTACTTTTATGCTGATTCTTGGGATTTTTGGAGTTTAAAAATGTTGGCACCCATTCACTTGCATTGTAGGGACCAAAACAGATGAGAAATTCATTAAACAAATGAAAGAAAGTCATATACATCTGGGATGGCATAAATGTGATTAAATGATGAGAGAATTTCAGTTTTGGGTGAATTATCCTTTTAAGGAGCTATTTCCTGATCAACCCTTTTAAAAAATACTTTTTTGTGCACCAACAGATTTGAATAGCAATTGACTTGAAATTAAAATATACCTACTTTTATTAAACTTGTCTTTGCTTTTTTACAGTTTGGTCATCAACCATTAAAGGTAATGCCTCTCCAATTATTAAAGTCGTTATAAAATTGACATTTTTGTTGCTCTTTCCTGACCTACTAAGCACAGTTCCTCTGTCATCTAAAATTTCAAATATGTAGTATTTATCTGTAATGTTCTGTCTTGTATTATGTGAGCAAGTGTATTGTGATTCATACAGTATCTTCCTTTCTTAAGGCATTGATCTTTCTCCTCACTCTGCAGCAAAAGATGAACACCGTACTGCTTTCTTTGGGGAGGATGTTCATATTCCTGTGCCAGCTTTAGACACAACAGAGGTGGTGTTTAAGCCAAGGGTGGAGCCGCTGTCTGAGCGGGTTGTCCTGCAGAATGGGGTCATTCAGTACCAGAGAGCTAAACTGAATGCTCACGTCAGCCACTTGATTCTGGAAGATGTGGGCGAGGAAGATGAGGGCACATATGTGCTGAGAAATTCTTTGGCTCCGGCTGATGTCAGAAGGATCATTCTCATTGTTAGAGGTATAAATATATCTTTGCAAATACTTGCTCATTTGGTTATTTCCTATTATAATGATAGAGCGATAAGAGGATATAATTCACTCTATTATTAATTTTATTAGTGTGGAGTAGTGTATTTACTGTCTGGATTGAAAGATAGTAAAGGCTTTGTGCTTCAAATGCAGTTTTAATTTAATTTCCATGGCCATTTTCTGGCCTCTCTCTGACACAAAAAACAAACTGGCATTTTGCTGCTGTTCCTCTGGAAACTCCCAATGTAAATGCCCTCTTCACATATGAAATGAGTAACATCACTGACATTTATTTGGCTTTTATCAATAATAGTATCAATCCTACCTCTTTATTACCTCACTGTGACTGAGCTGGCCACATTTTTGAGTTTCGAATAGATGCGGTTGACCTGTAAATTGAAAGTTATGGAAGTTTGAAACGAGCCATTTTGAGTTCAAAAAGCTACAGTGTTTTCAAAGTAAGTTGACATCTTCTTTGTCAAAAGATCAAGTAAAATAAATGGTCTGCACTTATTTAACCTTAGTGGTTTTCAAAGTGCTTTACCCTGTGTCTCAGTCACCCATTCACACACACACTTACACAGTTACGCACCAATGACAGCAGAGATGCCATGCAAGGCGCTAGCCTGCCATTGGGAGCAACTTGGGGTTCAGTGTCTTGTGCCCAAGGACACTTCGGCATGTGGAGACATGTGGGCCAGGAATCAGTGTCTTTTGCTGTGTCGCTTAAATTTTCAGAAAAGCTTGATGAGCAGGTTCTGCTCACTGTGCTATTGATTAACATTAATTGGTGATGCTCCTGCTGTGCAGAATTCAAGCCTGTTGTTCACTAAAGCCATAAGCCACAAGAGGCCATGTGTTACAGTGATTTTACAACGAGTAAGGGATGTTCCTAGGCACGATGAGTGAGTGGCTTAAACCCTCTTCAAATGGCAGTAACAGCAATATGATAAAAGACACCAATCTTCAATTAATAGATGAAATGCATTTATTATTATTAATAATTGAACTTAGAGCAAGGCTCATCCAATCAGAACAGAGGGTTGGAACTATCAGTTTAAAATGATGAGTTAAGGGGGTGCGCGCTTTATGATGTTTATGGTTCTTTACGTTGTCGGACTGTACGATTTGATCCACAGAGATCTTATAAGCCATGGCATACTGTGCAACACATGTCAAGACTTTTGTCCCATTCATCCCGATTGACCACTGAGTGTGTGTTTTATCTCATCTGGCTGTTGTAGGAGCAGTCACACTGCACAACTGCGATGCAAAATTTCTGACACTGACAGATAGTCGCAAGTGACTTAAGCGCACTGTATGATATTGGCCACAATTCTGCCATCTGAGACAAATTTCGAGAATCCTAAAGGATTTCTGTAGTCGTAGGGCAATCTTACAACATCATTGTAGTGGTGGTGGTGGTGTAGTGGTCTAAGCACATAACTGGTAATCTGGTAATCAGAAGGATGCTGGTTCGAGTCCCACAGCCACCACCATTGTGTCCTTGAGCAAGGCACTTAACTCCAGGTTGCTCCGGGGGGGATTGTGCCTGTAATAAGTGCACTGTAATTCGCTTTGGATAAAAGCGTCTGCCAAATGCATAAATGTAAATGTAAGTGTGACATGCTCACCGACGGCCAATTAATAGCCTTTGCGATGATCTTCAGCTTCCAAAGAAGTTCTGGCAGTGTCAGAAATTTAGCATCACAGTCCTTTTTATTTAGCATAGTGCGACTGCTATTACGACGGCCAGATGAATGGTAAAATGGTAAATGGTCTGCACTTAAATAGCGCTTTATTTAATCTTAGAGGTTACCAAAGCGCTTTACACTGTGTCCCAATCACCCATTCACAAACACACTCATACACCAATGGCGGCAGAGCTGCCACGCAAGGCGCTAGCCTGCCATTGGGGTTCAGTGTCTTGCCCATCGACACTTCGACATGTGGAGTCATGTGGGCCGGGAATCAAACCGCCAACCCGGAGATTAGTAGCCAACCGCTCTACCACCTGAGCCACAGCCGCCCCTGATATGAAATAGTCCGCTCCTCCCTTGCACCCTAATTCACTGTTTTCAGAGAAACCCCATCAAGTATGCTCCTTGGAAAGAAACCTACTCCGTGTCTGCACCGTAGCAACAGCTGTGCTCAGTTATCACTCTACTCAAGCTCTTGCAATGTTTTTTCTTCTTTTTATTTTATATAAAAAGTTTTAATAAAGAAATAAGCAGGAAATACTTGGAGAAATGTGTAACACTTCAGCAATATGAAAGCATTATTTGTCCCATTGTTACTTGTCAGACTTTATGATATGAACGCATTGAGATTGTCACTGGCACACTGAATTATATAAACACAGAGCTTACAAAACGAAATAAATAAATGATAGCACTTTCTTTACAACTTCATTTTAATTACCATTTTACTTTTAATAAGTTTACTTTAAACGTCTGTAAACTTCTTTAGTTAAGATTCACTCCACTCCAATTTAATTAAAAAGAAATGAGTAAAAATTATATTGGTAAGTATTTATGGGACGTTTCAATCCAAATCAGCAGGTACAATTGGATACAGTTAAAGAAATCGACGTCATGTTTGTGCATCATCCATAGAGAATTTGCAAGAGCGTATTATAAGCCTACGTGAATTTTCGAAATTTCACATGGCCTGTAGTTTACTAATCTAAAAGAGGGAAAAGACGTTTATAACCCACATATTTTGTTTTCCCTATGTGAACACAGAACTTTGTAATTTTTCGGGCCACAAGTCTTGGGGTAGTTTATTACTGTAGGATACCTCCCCCAATCGCATTCATTCTCAACATCTGTAATTTTCTATATTTGTGGTCAGGCTGTCAAAATCCATCTTTCTTTTTATATGTTACGCTCGTGATAGAGTGGTATTGGAGCAATGGAAATGCTGAAGCCCTGACTTTCATGAAAAAAAAACTCTCCTCCGGGCAAATATCACCGGGACGATTGAGACCACAGTCAGCTACGATGTGTATCGGACAGTCTGACATAATGTCGCACAGTGTGCCATGACAATCTCAATGCGTTCATATAAAGTCTGACAAGTAACAATCTTAAAGGACTGCAAAAATACTACATTGTATACCAGGCTTAGTAATCGCAAAGGCAATGAACTGGACATTGGTGAACATCTAGCGATCAAAGATGGTAGTTTTTGCCCTACGACAAGAGAAACATTTTACAATATTTTACTAAATTTGTCTCAGATGGCAAAATCATGGTCAAAATTTTACAGTGTGAAGTCCTTTTAATTCCCTGATGCATACTTTTTCATTTATTTCACAGTGTATATTTAATAAAGGACAGCAGCAATTGCCGACGTCCTTAAAAATGTATGAATCAATTTCAATTCTCTTCTTCTAGACTGTGCACTAGAGACCGTGGTGAAGTATGGAGACACATATCACATCCCGATCAACCCTATGATTGGTCCATACACCCTTGAGTTCAGGTCTGGAGCTCAGACTCATGTTAACCAGACCACAGAAGAACCACCTGTGCTGATTTTCAACCGGACCGCTTTCCCTACAGAAGAGTACAAGAATCGTCTCACAATCGCTGAGAAAAGGGTTAACCTCAATTTGGTCACAGGAGCAGATGAAGGCAGCTACACCGTCGTGGACAGTGATGGAAAAGTCCGAATGAGGGCCTGCCTCAATGTGAAAGGTGAAAAATAATTTGAATGGTCCGGTGAAAGGCAAAGTGAGCGTTGTATGATTGGTCATTATGGTAAATGGTCTGCACTTATATAGCACTTTTTTAACTTTAGAGGTTACCAAAGTGCTTTACACTGTGTCCCAATCACCCATTCACACTCACACTCAAACACCAATGAGGTACTGGCCTGATATTGGGAGCAACTTGGGGTTCAGTGTCGTGCCCAAGGACACTACGGCATGTGGAGTCGTGTGGGCCGGGAATCGAACCGCCAACATTGGCAGCCAAACTGCTCTACCACCTGAGTCACAGCTGCTTATGGAGTTTAAGATGAGAGAAAGGCTAGTATGGGTGAATATTAAAAGTCTTAAAATGGTGTAACTGTAGAGAGATGGAAAAGGAGGAAGAAGTGAAGGGAGAACAAAGAGCAGAGGATGAATAAAGTGGCCATCCAGGATTCTGCTCAAAAGTTGACACCATCTAGAATAAGTCTTAGAAATGTGTGAATCTTACAAACACATGTCTAGGACACATTTCACCCCAAGAATAAACAATATTTTGCACTAATTTACTTAATCTTAAAGATCCTACTGTAAAATAGTTTTCATATTATTTAAGCAAAATATAATTTCTTAATTCTTTCTTGATATTTGGGGTAAAATATATCCTGGATTTATTCTTTACAAGTTTTATTAGACTAACTCAAATGTTTCTTGAGCCTTAAGGCCAAAGTATGCTTAGGTTGTCCGCATTGTTGATCACTCTGTGCACAGTATGTGTGATGCTAATTTTGTCATCAGCACAATCTGCGTTTGGCCCAGATTTTCTCGACAAGTTTTTCTCGACAGTCCTTGTCTGTGTGCATCATCAAAAGTGTATATTTTGAAATCCAATGCTGTCGACCAGGGCGGGACTCAGAATGCAGAAGGAAACAAAGTACTATATACATGTGAATGTATACAATTAGCTGATTCAATTAACTTTTTTTTTTTTTTTTTGCTATATACCAGATCACCAGATCTTTGAGCACTTGAGTTATGGAGGAATCTTGAAGATCAAGCTCCATGTGGACCACACCAAAGTCAAGATGGTTTACATCCCAGACACTGACCACAAGGAGCGACTCATCCTGGACCAGGGAGAGTTGGTGGTGCCTCTGGACCCTGCCTTGGAGGGTCGAGTGTCTGTGGAAGGATCGTTGTTCTACCTGAAGAAAGTCAAAGCCAGTGACATGGGTGTCTTCAGAGTGATGGACTACTCAGGTTTCCGGATAGCTGATGTCTACCTTCATGTTGAGCGTGAGTTGGCCTTGAGAGGCTGGATGAAATTTGAGAAGCTACAGTAGATCAAGTTTGGATTGCTAATAATCTTTCTGTCATATCATATTCCCTGCTTCCTGTCTACTTTCAAAACAAACCCTTTGAAGTCATAGATTTATACCTATGATCCTGTCTTTTCCCATAACAGCCTATAAGTTGCCACAGCTCTACGTAGCTATCATCTCCCTGCTGTCTCTGGTTGCGTTCCTGCTGTTGGTGTGTCTACTGTCCTGTCTGATCAAGGTTCACCGTCGGGCAGAGAGAGCACGTAAAATCACTCTAATCGCTCAGCAGGCTGGCAAGGGTGATGGAGAGACGTTCAGACAGGTAAAACCAATAGCAATTGATTACCGACTTCCAACTGCCCAAATCTCTGAAAGGAAATGATTAGGAGATGCTACAACACTTTTAAATTAGGATTCACTTTAGTATTAAGATTCAGCTAACAAAATGCAGCATAGATGTATCAGTTTTAATTTGGTTAATCAGTCTGCCCCAATGGTACGGCGATACTGCTTATTGAAAGTTGTGTAAACGTTCAGATATGGTTGGTAGTAACTAATATAGCATGATGATTAAAACAAATTCAGTTTCAGCAAATGTGATATCAGCTGTGTCTGTGTTTTCATGCAAGGATTTTTTCCTTTGTCCTTTGAATTGACTGTTATTCAAACCGATAAACCCCTTTAAACTATGTATAATTTTTAAATGATTATTTGTAATAATTCGATTTAATAGTTTTAATCAGTAAAAGAATTGGTAGTTCTTCCATGATTGTATATTTGCTTTGGTTGTGAGACTTCCTATATACAGTATGTTGGTATAATCCCAAGAAACCCCTTATCCTATCCTCTTGTTTCAAACCTTAACAAATTTGCAAATTCATCCCTTTTATAACACCACAGCTATCCAATCTGCCATCTACCCATAATCAATAATTTAGCCAATTTAACAATTTATATGCATTGCATTTCTATTTCTTAAAGGATCATCAGATGGATCCCCTACTGGGTGAGAGAGCTTTGCGTTTTGTTGTCATTTGTTTCCTTTAGTGTTAAGTTGATGGATCTGTATTGGTGTTGTGGTAACACAATAGGGGTCCCGAAGACTTTTTGCCACTCTTAGTAACTGTGTAACTGTTCATTATTCCTCCCTCTGTCTTCATCCCAAACCTCCTGAGAAGAGTAATTTCAGGTGTATTGCACTGACCATTGTAGTTTAAACTATGGTATAAATGAGTATGAAGGTATATACACCTGTGTGTTGAAGCTTCCGTTGCACACATGCACATATGCAAAATATTCAATTTTGTGTCGCTTTGGAGAGGTACATTTGAATCTATGTGTATGTGTGTATATGTGTGCTGAATTCTGTTTAAATGCTGCTGTTTGTATGTGATTGTTTTATTATGGCTGGCAGTGATTAATGTATTCAGTTATAAGTTCATAAAGTTTAAAATGTACTTATTGTGTCCTGCTTATATTAACCTTGGACAAGATCGCAAAATATTTAAATATTAAGGCATGATCTCATGAAAATTATGCGACTGTGGTGACATTTTTGCAAAATTATATTACGTGGCTTCTTACCCATATCGCAGCAGTTCGTGGTGCCGATGTGTGGTGCTAAAAGCAAATTAAATGTTTTTTTTCCGAGTTTTAAATCAACAGAATCTAGCCTACCTCCCTACCCTAAACCTTAAACCTAAACCTCACCTTTAGTGCCATGAAAAGCAAATGTGAGATGAAAAATAAACATAATTTTGAGGTGCTTCTATGAACATTGCGCCTCAACTGTCGACTCGCGTGCTCTCCGGGACTTGGGGTGCATTAAGGCCCGGGCTTATATGGGCTGAATCCCAGGGGCCTACAACTCCCATGGGGCCTGGCCTATAACTCCTATGGGGCCCAGCCTGAGAAGCGCGTTTAAACGCTTTCAACGGGAGACGTGGTTGTTGACATGATGACCGCAAGTGTTAAAGGCGTCTGTGTAGTGCTTGTTCAGTGCAGAGCAGTTGAACTACAACTTGAAGGGTGCCTCAGCGGACCAGCGAGCCCATGGGCCCATAGGTACCTTAAAGCGCTCCTGCCTGCACCTTTTTTTATGTATTTTTTCTCCCAGTTTGGAATGCCCAATTCCCACTACATAGTAGGTCCTCGTGGTGGCACGGTTACTCACCTCAATCCAGGTGATGGAGGACAAGTCTCAATTACCTCTGCTTCTGAGACCGTCAATCCGTGCATCTTATCATGTGGCTCGTTGTGCTTGACACCGCGGAGACTCCCAGCATGTGGAGACTCATGCAACTCTCCACGATCCACACACAACTTACCATGCGCCCCATTGAGAGCGAGAACCACTAATCGCGACCACAGGGAGGTTACCCCATGTGAATCTACCCTCCCTAGCAACCGGGCCAATTAGGAGACCTGGCTGGGGTCACTCAACACACCCTGGATTCGAACTCGCGACTCCAGGGGTGGTTCCTGCACCTTTTGATCTCTTGCACAAAACTCTATCAGTTGAGCTACCACACAATTTGATCGCACTTGAACATACAAACGTAGAAATTGCTTTACAAGTCGAGTGATATTGTAAAAGTGATTTTGATGTTATAACATAGCATTATGTGAGGAACAGGGTGAAAAGTATGTGTTTATGAACTGATAAGATGCAGTTATTCACTTTTACACAAATCACAGGTAAAAAGTAATTGTTGTAGCGCCTCTAGTGTTTATTTCACCAGCAAACTGCAGTAATATGTACAAAAAGCCACATAAAAATTATTATAGCAAAAATGTAGATAAAATAATATGTAGATGTAGAGAGTAGATTGCAATTTTAAAGGGTTAGATCATGCCTTCTAAGATATGTGTGACTTTCATTCATCTGCAGAACACAAATGAAAGTTTTTAGAAGAATATCTCAGCTTTGTAGGTCCATACAATGCAAGTGAATGGTGGCCAGGTCTTTGAAGCAACATAAAGCAGATCAAGTCAGCTTAAACCTAATCCTTCAAACTCTAGTGGTTAAATCAATGTCTTCTGAAGTGATCCAGTTGGATTATGTGAGGACGGACCAAAATGTAAAACGTTTTTCACTGTACATCTTAACAGCAGTCTCCTTTGTGATCATGATTTCAAGCTAGATTACACTTCCCACAGCGCCATCTAGCAGCTTGAAATCATGATCGTGCCTTGAGATTGCAATGGTAAGATGTACGGTGAAAAAATGTATTGCTTCAGAAGACATTTATTAAATTACTATAGTATTATGGATTATTTTTATACTGAATATATCTCCTTTTTGGAGATTCAAAGGGCTGGCTATCATTCACTTGTATTGTATGGACCTACAGAGCTGAGATATTCGTCTAACAATAAAATGTTTGTGTTCTCCAGAAGAAAGAAAGTCATACATGTCTGGAATGACATTAGGGTGAGTAAACGATGAGAGAATTTAAAAAATATATATCTTTAACCATTTGTTTTCACCTCATGGTGTTGCCAGTTTGTTTCTTTAAAAAATTAAAGAAAGAAAAGAAAACATATTAAGCTATGTTTGGAGTGGAATACTAGCATACTGCGTGCTGTGCAGTATAACTGTATACTGCCTACTTTTTTAATACATATAATACCTATTTCCATTGATTCACTGTGGCGTATAATACTCCACACAGTGTGCTCTGTTTTATGTACTGCATTTTGACAGATGCTGTAGGTCATCGAACTGTGCATGATATACATACTGCATACTGCAGAAATTGTTCGAGAAGTATAGTAGTATGCTATTCCAAACATAGACACTATTAATCATTAATCATTTGCTAGCCCAGTGAAATTCTTGTTGTCTGTGTGTTTGTCTGTGAAGTTATTGTGTTTACCCACAAAGCCTTATAGGTAATTGTGACTCAGGATGTCCACTATTTGCTCATACTGTATAGATATTGTGACACTGTGAACTGCCAGATATAGACATTGATGCCTTGATATCGTTGTGTTTTAAACATTCAACAAATTACCAGACATATTTGTCCAGTATTGCCCTTTACATCCTCCAGCTTTCACAATATCACGGTATACAGTATTTTCATTTAAAACCACCCTACTTTTTGCAGAAACTTTTTTTTGTCTAGATCTGCCCTTTTTTGGACGTTTTCACACTTAGTTAGATTGTTTGTTCAAAACCTGAGTTTGGTTCCACTCCACCCCCCTGCGACTGCAGGCCTCTTTTAACATTTATGTGTTTGGCTCTAAACTCGGAAGGCAGCAGCACCAAAATGAAAAGTGTTGTGTTTTTGTGCATTTGGTTCTTATTAAGCTTAGTACGCACTGTAGATGCAGAATAGCACTTGCATCTTTCAGATTACTGTGCAGATTACTTGCAAGAGGAGCGAATATTGCACGCTGCTCGCCAGAAGCAATTTCTGCAGACAAGCAGCAATGACAGGTGCATTATAGAATAAATTCAGGTAAACTGGGACACTTTTTTGACAATTAGATGACTGTCAAAATTGGCCTAATTTACCTGAATTCACATTACTATAGTAGGCAAATTGTATATCTTCAATATCGGGCAGATTAAGCTGGATTGCGTTCATAAAAACCGCAAAGCGCACTGTACTCCACAAGAAACGTAGGCCCACCCCAGACCCCCAATTTCAAGTGGGCCCCTAGTGTGTATCTGAGTTTGGAAACAGCTTTCACACCAGCCAAAACAAACCAAACTCTGACATCAAATAGACTCGGATCTGCACCACAAGCTGAAGTGTGAAAACGCTCTTTGCTTTTATTGTTTGTACTATTTTGGGACCACCAACAGCATAGAATGCTTATTTTTTACACATATAATAACATGTTTTTCAGGTGGTTCATGAAGCTTACACTAGATTTGCAGAGGAAACCACTGTGCAGTCCACATGGGAGAACAACACTGAGAGCACAGATGTTGAGGTCAAAGTAGGCAGTTGTTTTCATTCTTAATAAGCTTATTTGTTGCCAGTGTGATCTTAAATGCAATTTAAAGTTTAGCTTTGAGATTTTACATTTTAGCATTTTATCTTACAGTTCTCCCATTCTATTTGACTTTCCCTTTAGGGACTTGAGGTATCAAAACCAGGTCAGTACCAGGCTCTCCCTTCTGACCAAAACTTCTTGGAGATGAATGACTCAGGTGTGGAATTCAACTCCTCCACTCTCCCTCTGGACAGTGACACAGACATACCCGACAACTTCACCTCTCACAAGCTCCTTCTTGAGCCTGACACTCTCGTCGGTGTCCCCCCAGACCTTTCCGAAGGTGACCACAGCGACACTCGCACCCCTGATTCTGTTCTGAGTGCCAGCCCGGCGGTCCGGCCCAAATCTGGGGCTGAAATAGATGGCAACTTAATTGGAGCCACCACACCTGAGGAAATGGCCAACGTGAAAGAGCTAGACTAGTAAAGATGCCTCGCCACTTTCTGAGAAAATCACCACATTGGATCCAGTCACTGGAACCACGAGCTGAAAACTGTAAGGGAGAACTTCAGTATCACTCATTCTCGCTAACCAACATGTTAGTCTCTTCCTTTACGCCAGTGTGACCACTTTTCATCTGTAACGTCTCATCACTTGACATGACTATTAATCTTGCTTGGACTCATTCGATCTACAACAAATGGCATGTCGAAAAAGCAAAAAAACATAATCCCAGAAGACGGCACTCTCCAAAAACATCAATAAAACAAACTTGAAAAACAAAAGCAATTAAATGGTCCAACACATTGCATGCCTTTGAATGGCTGAAGAGTTTTTGACTATCTAACAGCCAAATGCTAGATTAGAGTGACCATGTAGTGCATGTGAAGAAGAAAAATAAACTCAGGATACATTTCAAGACACACATATAGATGGTCGATTTTTAATTTATAAGACTTTTTAAACTACTGAACGATGGAGGCATTTATGAACGTGTCAAACTGACTGAAACTTCAAGGAAGCTTGAAGGAACATCTGAAGAAAATCTGTATTCTTCACCCATATTTTTCAAACCATTCATCTACCAAATGCCAAAAGTATACATTCGAGATTTCCTTCTTTTGGATTAATTTCAAGATCAATTCGAAGGCAGAGTCTCATGCATTCCCAGTGCTACACATGGTGTAAACACTTCATTTCGGACCTCCCACAATCACTACCAAGAGTTTTGATAATCTTTGTTTTATTGTAAACTAATCACCATAGAGGATCACATAGATCACAGGTATCTGAAATGGAGGCTTTGCTTTGTAAATAGGATCAGCTGTGGCCAAGGGTTTTGGCTCTGGTTCAGAGGAACGCTGCTGATGGAACAGCTTGTCTCAGCAGTTTAAGGTGCTGACTCCACTGGGGTGTCTTCACAACTTTGGGCTTTCCTGCTATTCCTCTCTCTCTCTCTCTCTCTCTCTCTCCTATGATCCTTTATTCTCTCTCATTTGAATGTGTTTGAATAGATGAAAGCACTTTGGATGGTTGCAAGTTCTCGAATCGATGGTGGTTGTGTCCGTGTGGTACAGATATGGTTGTTGTTGGGTTTTTCAGAGCTTGTTAGACTTGTAGAGTCTTGATGGTAAATTGTGTAATACATATTTGTTTATTGAGCATCTTATCCTTTGAATATCTAAACAACATTCATGAACAAGGGTCTGTGTTGAACTTTTAGAGTTCTATAGAGGAGGGAGACCTGAATACAGGGAAGACAAATCTCTGTCAATACACTTGAATCTACATAAAATACATTAATATGTCCACATGTGGCAACATTACTTACTGAAAGCATGCTGGAATTATTGTGATGTAATAATGTATCGTTTAAACTGAAAAAGGAATTAACATTTTCCTACCGTTGAAAGCCTTCCTTTCTTTTGAAATCCTTTTATAAACATATTTAAAGCCTCTAAATCAACAACGTCTAGACATGCAATCTCTAAATCTTTTTCTTTAATTAATGTCTCACAGCACTTAATGAGGTCTTAATTTGACTCCTAAAGAGGTGCTCATTTGTTAACCACTTTTTTCTTGGTAAATGCACTTATCTGGGATACTTTTGATGCAGATAAATGATACGTAAGATTAAAATACAATATTAGAATGATTGTTGCGTGCATCATGAGATGTGGTATTGCCTGCTGGTAAAATTGCTACGTCATGTTTTGATGTCTTTAGATAGCACAGAGGGAAAATGACAAGCGGTCGTTCGAGATTCGAATTTGACGATAAGGATAACAAAGGTGTTGAAAGAAAGCAGATTACTGATTAATCAGCTGTTTGATTGATTTTATTGTTTACTGTTAATTGTTATACTAAATGTGTTAAAAAAAAAAATTCAGTTTAATTGGCAATCAAAATCCCAATAATAACCAGGAAAAATTTTTTGGTGCATAATGCGGGACTTTTAACTATTAACAGATGAGGAAAACAAATACGCACTCTTACAATCATGTACTACAATATCACATTATACAGGAAATATTGTCTTGTAAAAATATGCATCAAAGGAAGTACCTCTGAAAAAAAAAAAACAGGTTTTAAAAAGCACAATTAAGAAAAACGGCTTGAGAAAAATCGTATAAAATTGCAGCTAATGTAAATATGACTGTTTGCAAAAAAATAAAAATAATAATAATGAGAATATTGGAATTATTAGGAAATGTAATGTCTTTTTGTTTTCCTTTGTAACTGCAATCCAAAAAAATATTTTTTTACCTTTTTTAATTATTTCACTTGACATTTTTTAAAAGGTAAAAAAATACTTTATGTATTGATATTTTATTGATACTAATTAAATCTACTTAAAGGAATGTTCCGGGTTCAATACAAGTTAAGTTCAATGGACAGCATTTGTGGCGTAATATTGATTACCACAAAAAATAATTTAGTCTCGTCTCTCCTATTAGTTAAAAAAAGCAAATATCGAGGTCACAGTGAGGCACTTAAAATGGAAGTGAATGGGGCCAATTTTTAAACCGAATTTAAACAGAAATGTGATGCTTATAATTTTATAAAAGCACTTACATTATTTCTTATGTTAAAACTCATGTATTATTTGAGCTGTAAAGTTGTTTAAATCGTAATTTTTACAGTAATTTTAGTGTTTTACTGTAGGGTTTGTTGACATCACATTGTCATGGTAATGAAGTTGTAAAATTGGCAATAACTTTACACAGAAAATATTTGTAAGTGATTTTATCACACTAAAATCATGTTAACACACATATCTTTTATGTCTTGTGGCTATACTTTTGAAACAGTGAGTATTTTAATGTTCAAAAATGTGCCCCCATTCACTTCCATTGTAAGTGCCTCACTGTAACCTCCATTTTTGCTTTTTTTAAAGAAAAGGAGGGAGTAAAAATTTTTTTGTGGTAATCAACATTATGCCACAAATGCTGTCGATTAAGCTCAACTTGTATTGAACCCAGAACATTCCTTTAATGATCAGACCCAACTTATTTTGACCAGCAATCATACTTTTAAAGAGTTTGTCTGTTTCAATTCAGAGTTATATAATTAAGACTTGTATTCTTGTCTATCAAACTGACTGAAAGTGCAGTTATTGGGCCTCAAAAAGCAATATTATTGTGAAGATACTGCACACACACACACACACACACACACACACACACACAGACACAGACACTCACAGACAGACACACACACACACACACAGACAGACACCCACACACACACAGACAGACACTCACAGACAGACACACAGAGACAGACAGACACACACTCACACACACACACACACACACACACACACACACCACACACACACAGACAGACAGACACACACAGACAGACAGACACACACACACACACACACACACACACAGACAGACAGACAGACACACACAGACACACACACACACACACACAGAGACAGACAGACACACTCACACACACAGACAGACACACACACACACAGACAGACAGACACACATACACACACACAGACAGACAGACAGACACACACACACACACAGACAGACAGACAGACACACACACACACACACACACAGACAGACAGACTCACAGACACACACACACACAGACAGACACACAGACAGACACTCAAACACAGACAGACACACACACACACACAGACAGACAGACAGACACACACACAGACAGACAGACAGACACACACACACACACAGACAGACAGACACACACAGACAGACTCACAGACACACACACACACAGACAGACACACAGACAGACACAGACAGACACTCAAACACAGACAGACACACACACACACAGACAGACAGACAGACAGACACACACACAGACAGACAGACAGACAGACAGACAGACACACACAGACAGACAGACAGCACACACACACACACACACACAGACAGACAGACTCACAGACACACACACACAGACAGACACACAAACACAGACAGACACACACACACACACACACAGGGTAGATGCAATAGCGTGAACAAACATGCTTCTGTATATACATGTATTGCATGCAAATGGTCAATACACTTTATAGTTAATGAATTCTGGATTCTCATGCATTTTACTAACACACACCTCTTAAAAAATGAACAGCAAAAAGTAACAATGGACCGTTATCTTATTTCATTTCTTTTCCTTCTTTCTATTGAGCAGTCTGTCATGCTTTACTGAGAAACGAATGCTTTGATTCTTGAATTGCTTCTTATCTACGCACTTGAGAATGATTTTGAAGACACAAGAAAACAAATATTTTACCAAGACTATATTGTTATTAGCATTTATTAAATAATAATCTCTCTTGTATGCACTGATGTCATAGAACTAGTTTATTCACAATTAAGAGAGTTACATTTGCATGCTAGAGCATGAGAACTTGTATTGCATTACTTTGTCTCTGATGAGTCACTTTGGCAGTGAAATTGTAAACATATTGATTTGTGGAATTGTTTTTCAGTATGTCACTGTTTTGTGTTTGTTTTTAATTTTAATACTATATTTTACAATTATGCAACTGTATTATACTCATACAATGTGTATGCTTGTGGTGCATTTCAGAAAGGCCTATAAATTGCTATAAAAGCTCTCCCACAATACATGTACTAATGATATATTTGATCAATTACGATTATACAGTACATATAAGCCTTTGGTTTAAGCCTATAATGTGTTTATTATATTTTGAACAAATGTTTTAACCTCTAAAAGATCATTAGCTTGTTTAATTGCATAAAAAAGCCTTGTCACATTTATAGAAACAATAGCAATATATGACCATCCTGGAAGCCTGCGCAGGTTTGACCAGTGATTTATGCTGGTGATGCATTATTTCTAAAACTCAGAAGCTGTTTTTTCCATTGAGTTACAGTACGCTGATTCTTTAAACTAATCTTCTGCTTACCGGCAAGAGTTCTCAGGAGACGGGCTTATCAAAGTGCTTCTTCTTATACCTCTTTGAGGAGCTATGATTGGAAACATGCTTCAAATTATATCATTTGTTCTTTCTTCAAATGACCATCGAAAACCTAACTATCAGATTGCTGCCTGAGATTGGACCGAAATAGACTTAACACAAGATAAATGACATACATCCCCATAGCCAAATAACATTCATTCACAATGCATCATGGTCTTGTACAAGTATGGTGGAGAGGATCTTGTTTTTAGCTACTTCATTTAGTGTTACGTGTGTCTTTCTAGTTATCGTTTGATTTTAAGCTCAAATTTAGTTCAAATTTGATTTTCTCTTTTGAATGAAAAATTAAAATAAACCTTGACTTTGAAAATCTTAATGTTTGTTTTCATGTTCTGCATTTTCCAATGACGCATTAAAGGAATTCCATGAACTCTGTGAAGCATATAAATATTCTCTACACTGTAAAAAAATTAATAAATAATAATA